>NW_012039161.1:0-432 GCF_000956235.1 Wasmannia auropunctata | reverse complement strand
TTTTTATTTTATTTTTTTATAGTCAAGATTTGGTTGTGGTTAGTAGAGATTTGAAATTGAATTGGGAGTTTTCATCGACAGAGGACGACCCCCTCTATCACCTCCCACAAGTCAAAGTGCCGTAGCTATCTCAGTTCGCCCTGGGGACTTTTTTGAAAATTTTGAAAATTGAAAAATTTCGTATTTTGAAAAATCCAAAGGTGGTTTCTCATAGATCTCGACGAGCCCTAAGATAGGTCCTATGCGCCAACCTTGTATCTGTTGCGGTTTAAAAGTTACAGGACTTTTTATGTTCCAAAAAAAGGTTTTTTTTGGATTTTTTTAGGTTTGGTATTTTTCCCTTATAGAACTCGTCGAGAGGAACAAAAAAGGTCCTCTTCACCATGGCTCTATCTGCAACCGTTTAGTTGTGGGAGTTTTTGAAAGTTTCTA
>NW_012039160.1:0-456 GCF_000956235.1 Wasmannia auropunctata | reverse complement strand
ACGAGATGCCTAAGTGACTGGAGTTCAGACGTGTGCTCTTCCGATCTATTTTTTATAGTCAAGATTTGGTTGGGGTTAGCAGAGATTTGAAATTGAATTGGGAGTTTTTATCGACAGAGGACGACCCCCTCTATCACCTCCCACAAGTCAAAGTGCCGTAGCTATCTCAGTTCGCCCTGGGGACTTTTTTGAAAATTTTGAAAATTGAAAAATTTCGTATTTTGAAAAATCCAAAGGTGGTTTCTTATAGATCTCGACGAGCCCTACAAAAAAGGTCCTATGCGCCAACCTTGTATCTGTTGCCGTTTAAAAGTTACAGGACTTTTTATGTTACCTAAAAAAAGGTTTTTTTTGGTATTTTTTTAGGTTTGGTATTTTTCCCTTATAGAACTCGTCGAGAGGAACAAAAAAGGTCATCTTCACCATGGCTCTATCTGCAACCGTTTAGTTGTGGGA
>NW_012039159.1:0-375 GCF_000956235.1 Wasmannia auropunctata | reverse complement strand
TTTAACCAAATTTAGCAAAGTCATCCCGATCCCAAATCAGGAGGCAGCTACGGTAGCTAAAGAATTTGCTACCAAAATAATTTGTGAATTTGGCATACCAGAAATTGTTCTAACGGATCAAGGAACAAATTTTCTGAGCGAAATATTTAAGAACGTTTGCAAATTATTAAAAATTAAAAAGATCCAAACCACTGCGTACCATTCCGAGAGTAATGGCGCACTGGAGAGATCACATAGAACTCTCGCGGAGTACCTTCGTCATTACATAAATGAGGATCAGACCAATTGGGATTAGTGGATCCCGTATGCAATGTTTACTTATAATACAACACCGCATACAGCAACTTTGTATACGACGTTCGAGCTGATATACGG
>NW_012039158.1:0-1427 GCF_000956235.1 Wasmannia auropunctata | reverse complement strand
CTTTCAAAATAAACTACAAAAATGTACAATAAAAAATGGACCATTGAAAATTTAAATTTCCATTTAAAAAATTCAAAATAACCTTATTCCTGATTTTGCCGATGCCACTCAGAGTCAAACCAATGTTATCATCTTATGTCTTATTTGAAGTCCTACAACGTTTGTCTGAAATATTTTTCCTTAAAATGCACTGTTCAAGAGATATTTGAAGTGATCGATTAAAATAGGACACCCCGTATATCCAAATAACTCTAAATTTCTTAGCATTTTTTTTATAAAAGTATCTATAAAAATCTTAAAAGTACAATATTAATACTTAGTTTTATTGTTTGTTTCAGGATAACAATTCAAGAAGACGTTCAAGAAGATATTTTTGTTCTTTATTTCTCTTCGTTATTTATGTTTTATTAATATTAATAAGTTAAAAATGTTTTTCATTATTTAGTAGATTTAAGAATAACGTTATATTGTATATTTTATTATAATTATAAGTTTCCTTTATAATTATTAAATAAATTATATCTTAGTGTTTTATGTAATATAATATAATAAGAGATTCTGTTTTTTGAGTTCTATTAATATCAATAAGCATAAAATTTTTTTCATTATTTAGTAGAATTTATTAGAATTAATGTTATATTGTATATTTTATTATAAATATAAGTTTTGTCCATAATTATTAAATAAATTACATCTTAATATTGTATATAATATATAATAATAAAAAAATTACTTTATTATAATTACATTATTTTATTATATACCTTTTTATTGTGTGACAATATATTATTGATGATGATAATGATGATGATAATATGTTACTAATAATGACGATGACAAATATGATAGTGATGACAATATTGACAATGCTGATAATGATGATAATGATGATTAATTAAATAATACAACATAGCAAACTTTTATAATTTTAGTGTTGATTTATCTATACATTTGTATATTCATTCATCCTACATTTCCTAAAAAATAATTAACTTTTGCAAACTTTGTTTAGACTAATAGATGTCCAAGTATCGTAATTTTATTAAGGTAAAAGTATAAAATTAGTTTATTATAAAGGATTTAAAAGATTAAAAGTAATATTTTATAATATAGTTCTTTAATTATAATAATTGTTCGTTGTACTTATATTAGTTGTAAAAAATTATTATTATTCTTGTATATAAATATTTATATTAAAAATTTAAATATTAATACAGATTAATTTTATGTATTGAATTTTTAATAAATCTTTTTAATTGATTTTGTAAAATAATATTTATATTAAAGATTATACGTATTTTTGTATTTTAATAAAATGCCTCGACGTAAAATATATCGTTCTTCTTCTGAAGAAGAGATATTTCAAAAACAATGTCGTGAAAGAAAAGCTCAAAATCAATATAATCGTCGACAGATTGCAAAAAAAA
>NW_012039157.1:0-840 GCF_000956235.1 Wasmannia auropunctata | reverse complement strand
TTTGATTAAATAAACCTTGAATTATGAAGCTTAAAAGTTGCAGTACCGTCAGTATTAGTATTATCCAAGGTGTCCAAACTGGCTAAAACTTTTTAAATGTTCAGGATCATGACATTAATTTCGAACAGCCCCTTGACACTCTGTCGTATTTGCTATATATTTGTGGTTACTTAATGTCCGCGATCCAACAGATGGCGCTGACAACATTAGGTCCAGTCATATATATATGTATACAATATCTAACCTTGTTTAACATATCGTAAATAACGAAGTTAGACATAGAATATCACAGGCAGACTAAACTACACACTGTGCGATTCACGTGTTTTGTTTCATTTGTTCTATTTGCTGTAATATTTTGCATTGTTCGCATTATAAAATATATTATATGTTATATCTAAACACATTTTAAAATTCGTGAGGTGTAACATATGTAAAAATGCATTTATAACTGGCACTACATATAGTCCATTGATTTCAAACATGTGAACGTCATGATCATTGGAGATTGTTTTACTTTCTTTTTAATAAATATAATTTTCAAAAATGAAGATAAATGAAACAATTTTAACGACCTTTAATGACTTTAATCTTGACAAATATTAAGATCATGATCCTGGACAACATTCAAAAGTTTTCGCTATTGTTCGGATACCTTTGATAATACAATTGCTGGTGGTACTATAATTTTCAAGTTTTATAATACGAGATTTACTTAACCAAAAAATATTTTATTTATGTGTTTTGGAAAACTTTCAAAATAAACTACAAAAATGTACAATAAAAAATGGACCATTGAAAATTTAAATTTCCATTTAAAAAATTCAAAATAACCTTATT
>NW_012039156.1:0-643 GCF_000956235.1 Wasmannia auropunctata | reverse complement strand
TTGGAAAACAGAAAAATGATGTACAAATTTAAAATAAAATAAAACTTAATTTAAAAAATAATAAAATATGTTTGACTTATTTTATTTGGTATAAAGTTTCTATGAAATACTTAATATTTACTAAAAAATAAAATGTTTTGTTACATTGTTATACTATACTCTTTCATCCAAATAAATAAATAATAAAAATAATAAAAAATAATAATAATAATTATATTTATATATATTTATTATATAAATTTATTTAATCGACAAGTTTGTATATACAAAGTATTAAAATCTTACCCAGGCTTAATATCTCGGAAACGACTTTTAGATATGGAAAAATAATTCAAACAAAAATTATTTAACTTTAAAGGTAATATAAAATGGTATTATTGATTTGATCTTATGTGGTGTTGTCAAAGCTAAAGAAAGATCACTTCAAATTTTTTAAGTAGAACCTCCCGTTTTTTATTGCATATTCTTGTAGCTTATCTCGAAAACTTGTCTAAACATATAAAATATTTTTTGATTAAATAAACCTTGAATTATGAAGCTTAAAAGTTACAGTACCGTCAGTATTAGTATTATCCAAGGTGTCCAAACTGGCTAAAACTTTTTAAATGTTCAGGATCATGACATTAATTTCGAACAGCCCCTT
>NW_012039155.1:0-421 GCF_000956235.1 Wasmannia auropunctata | reverse complement strand
TTTTCTTAATATTTAATATTTTAAGATACTATATTATTATTTATCAAATTAATTTAATTTAATAAAAAATCTCATTTTTTATTGAATATAAAATGTTTTATAGAAATTTTATAAAATAAATAAAACAGATATTTTATTATTTCTTTAAATGAAATTTTATTTTATTTTCAATTTGTTTATCAATTTTCTAGACTCCACAAGATAATTATGACAACTACAAGAAACAAATTTTAACATCTTTTTTCTTGCAGTTTTCACAATGATCTTGGAAAACAGAAAAATGATGTACAAATTTAAAATAAAATAAAACTTAATTTAAAAAATAATAAAATATGTTTGACTTATTTTATTTGATATAAAGTTTCTATGAAACACTTAATATTTACTAAAAAATAAAATTTTTTGTTACATTATTATACTA
>NW_012039154.1:0-421 GCF_000956235.1 Wasmannia auropunctata | reverse complement strand
TATCCCCTGTGTGCCTTGTCGACTCAGTTGTATGCTATACGAAGTTATTACGTGACTCGTTGGTTTAGCCACCTTATGTTATGTTTACGCTTTATTATACATTTTATGTGTTCCAGGTCAAAAACACTTTCTTTTTCCTTTATCTTTTCCTTTTTATCTCAAGCTTAATCAATTACATTTTTTAACATTTTAATCAATTTCATTTTTCTTTTGTTGAATCTATAAAAAAATAATTATATACACCTATTCTTTTTCTAAAAAAATAACGGTTACTAATGTTTTCTTAATATTTAATATTTTAAGATACTATATTATTATTTATCAAATTAATTTAATTTAATAAAAAATCTCATTTTTTATTGAATATAAAATGTTTTATAGAAATTTTATAAAATAAATAAAACAGATATTTTATTATTTC
>NW_012039153.1:0-1377 GCF_000956235.1 Wasmannia auropunctata | reverse complement strand
CCCTCTTTATCACGTGTAAAGCCACGGGTTGATCGAGAATCTTGCTCGCACTCTGCGGACGTGAACGCCATTTTAGTGTTAGAGTCTCGTCGCGTGCGCCTCTTTGGCGACGCGTACCTCGTAGTTGTTCTTTGGTTTGGCATACCGGCGTCCGTTTTCAAGTGCGAGGATTCTCATCGAATCTGCCATGAGCGATCGGGAGTGTTGTGAGTCGCGTATCGAGCCACCCGGAGATCGTCGTCGCGAGTTCGCCGCAAAGCCCTCGCGCACGAGTGCGCGAGCGTCCGTGTGAGTGTGCGAGTACTCGGAATCGCGAGTGTCTGTCGTCGCGTTGTCTCGTGATATTGCGTGCGAGTTCATTGCGTATCGGCGTAAGCAATTTTCTATCTGTTTCGTTTCCATATGAATGTCCGTCGCGTTCGGCTTAAGTAATCTTATGTTTGTTTTTTGCCTCCGTTGGCGCGTCCGGCGTGCGAACTTAAGATCAATATTGTTGACTGTTGTTAGACCTCGGTACTCGCGTCGTGCCGAGCCCCGTTTTTCATTGTACTATCGCGCCGTTTCTGACTTTAATTGCGTTCTTATTGACCGGCCGAATCTCTTGAACTGTCTCCTTTCTTTTTCCTTTTTTTGTTACGCCGGAACTTATCGCGCTGTACGATTACCTGCGTTCCATAACGCCACGCAAATCTTTTCCTTTCTATTCTTTTTCTTTATTAACGAACTGTATTCTATTTTTCCGCTAGTTCTTACCGCCTTTCTACGCGGCTAATAAACAACCTCGTTATTATTTTTACCATTAATCTGGAGTACGAATTCTTTCGCCCGCCCCGCGCCATCCTATCGCCCATAGTCTAACTCCCTCTTTTGCCTCGCCCTGCCCCTCTGCCGTTAGGTAGAGCCGGCCGGCCCTCGTGCGATTGACCTCGGGAGTGGCGTTGGATTGTCGAGTGTCGTCGCGTGTGAAGATTTCTTTCGCGTTATCGCGTAATCGTTGCGTTTCACGAGTGACGTGACCTAGAGCACGTCTGGCGCCCAGTTTTCGCGTCGCCGCTCCTTGTCGGTCGCCGGAGGGACACATCCTGGAGGGCTGCCACCTCCCCTCCCCGAAATCGTACGCGATTTCCTCCCTATTGTTTGATCCGTGCTCGCGCGAATTACTTATCTCACGGGAGCACGTGACAATATAAACATATATAAGAATATGTAATTATACCATATGTTCATACATATTCATATATGTTTCTTTCCTTTGTAAAATTATTGTTTGATACAAGAAAATAATAATAAGAAAACATAAAAATTAATTAAAAGGAGAATTTTGCATTATTTTTTTTACTAAAAAGTACAAGTTTTAAAGAATAAGAAAAAGTTTTT
>NW_012039152.1:0-640 GCF_000956235.1 Wasmannia auropunctata | reverse complement strand
TCGATTGAACAGACAAGCAGTTAGACAGGCGGTTCGACAGAACAGCGGTATCGGTTTCGAACAGAACAGGGGATATCGGTTTGACAGGCAGTTCGACTGGCTGTTTTTTGGACAGACAGGCGGTTCGATTGGACAGACAAGCGGTTCGATTAAACAGCGGTATCGGTTCGACAGAACAGGGGTATCGGTTTGACAGGCAGTTCGACTGGCTGTTTTTGGACAGACAGGCGGTTCGATTGGACAGACAGGCGGTTCGACAGGCGGTTCGACAGGCGGTTCGACAGGCGGTTCGATTGAATAGCGGTATCGGTTCGACAGAACAGGGGTATCGGTTCGACAGGCGGTTCGACTGGCTGTTTTTGGACAGACAAGAGGTTCGACAGGCGGTTCGATTCGATAGAACAGGGATATCAGTTCGATTGGCGGTTCAATAGCAGTTCCGTAAAAGCATTTTTTAAAGTTGCGGCTGTTTCAATAGCGCGGGTTGGGACGGCGGGGTGGGTCCGTGAACGTGGTGGCAGCGATAACGGGTGGGACCGCGGGGTGGTACGGTGGGGCCCGTGCGCAACGGCGGCGGCGGCGGCGAACGCGGCGGCGAACGCGAGCGCGGTTCCCCTCTCCCCGCGATACCCGCATCATA
>NW_012039151.1:0-441 GCF_000956235.1 Wasmannia auropunctata | reverse complement strand
AAAAAAGGTTTTTTTTGGATTTTTTTTAGGTTTGGTATTTTTCCCTTATAGAACTCGTCGAGAGGAACAAAAAAGGTCCTCTTCACCATGGCTCTATCTGCAACCGTTTAGTTGTGGGAGTTTTTGAAAGTTTCTGAAAAGTCAAAAACGACCTCTACAGGCGAAAGGACGAGAGATAGAGGCATGGCGAAGAGGACCTTTCTTGTTCCTCTCGTCGAGCTGCATAAGAAGGGGTAGGTCCGGGTAATTTTTAGTAATTTTTTTTTTATTTTTATTTTCTATAAGTCAACATTTGGTTAGGGTTAAGGGGCTAGTAGAGAGATTTGAAATTGAATTGGGAGTTTTTATCGACAGAGGACGACCCCCTCTATCACCTCCCACAAGTCAAAGTGCCGTAGCTATCAGATCGGAAGAGCACACGTCTGAACTCCAGTCACTTAG
>NW_012039150.1:0-565 GCF_000956235.1 Wasmannia auropunctata | reverse complement strand
TTTTTCCCTTATAGAACTCGTCGAGAGGAACAAAAAAAGGTCCTCTTCACCATGGCTCTATCTGCAACCGTTTAGTTGTGGGAGTTTTTGAAAGTTTCTGAAAAGTCAAAAACGACCTCTACAGGCGAAAGGACGAGAGATAGAGGCATGGCGAAGAGGACCTTTCCTGTTCCTCTCGTCGAGCTGCATAAGAAGGGGTAGGTCCGGGAATTTTTAGAATTTTTTTTTTATTTTTATTTTTTATAGTCAAGATTTGGTTGGGGTTAGCAGAGATTTAAAATTGAATTGGGAGTTTTTATCGACAGAGGACGACCCCCTCTATCACCTCCCACAAGTCAAAGTGCCGTAGCTATCTCAGTTCGCCCTGGGGACTTTTTTGAAAATTTTGAAAATTGAAAAATTTCGTATTTTGAAAAATCCAAAGGTGGTTTCTCATAGATCTCGACGAGCCCTACAAAAAAGGTCCTATGCGCAACCTTGTATCTGTTGCCGTTTAAAAGTTACAGGACTTTTTATGTTACCAAAAAAAGGTTTTTTTTGGATTTTTTTTAGGTTTGGTTATTTT
>NW_012039149.1:0-432 GCF_000956235.1 Wasmannia auropunctata | reverse complement strand
TTCTCATAGATCTCGACGAGCCCTACAAAAAAGGTCCTATGCGCCAACCTTGTATCTGTTGCCGTTTAAAAGTTACAGGACTTTTTATGTTCCAAAAAAAGGTTTTTTTGGTATTTTTTAGGTTTGGTATTTTTCCCTAATAGAACTCGTCAAGAGGAACAAAAAAGGTCCTCTTCACCATGGCTCTATCTGCAACCGTTTAGTTGTGGGAGTTTTTGAAAGTTTCTGAAAAGTCAAAAACGACCTCTACAGGCGAAAGGACGAGAGATAGAGGCATGGCGAAGAGGACCTTTCTTGTTCCTCTCGTCGATCTGCATAAGAAGGTGAGGTCCGGGACTTTTAGAATTTTTTTTTATTTTATTTTTATAGTCAAGATTTGGTTGGGGTTAGCAGAGATTTGAAATTGAATTGGGAGTTTTTATCGACAGAGGA
>NW_012039148.1:0-576 GCF_000956235.1 Wasmannia auropunctata | reverse complement strand
TTTCCATTTCACCAGCACGTTTTCTGTTATATATTTGCATAGAAATTAATGTACTTTCACCTAGAGCTAGCCACACATCATATGAAAATTTTTCTTTCAAAATATTGTATGCTTCACGTCTTTTATTATTTACATAATCATAAAGCTTTCTGATATCGCTTATACTTGGAGCTACTTCTACTTTTTGTCGCCTTAGATGTGCTCTTGTTTCTATTACTGTTTTATTAACTGAATTGCCATAATCTTCTTTACGAAGAGAAAGAAAATCTTGAACAAGATTCTTTTTAATAGGATCTTGATTTTTAATACATTGTGATAACCATAATTCGCCAACGTCTTTCAATAAGAAACCTAATTGAAATGCTGTAGAAGCAGCATCAAATTTCTGAGTTTCTGTATTATAATGAGCTACTTGATATACAGCTTTAATACAATCATCGTAATATTTCGGTTGATATACAGAGGCAAAATCTGTAACTTCGTTATTTATTTCTTTTAATGCATGTAGAAACCGTCCAAGTGGTTCGCAGTCGATTTCGCACCATATCATGTTGATGCTGTGGTTTATATTTTATG
>NW_012039147.1:0-613 GCF_000956235.1 Wasmannia auropunctata | reverse complement strand
TTTCTTTTTTACCAAATTAAAGGTTATTTTAATACAAATTCAACCATGTGTGATAAAGTTATTTTCCAAAGTATCATTTTCGAGAAATAATTATAAACGTCTCTGTACGCACACCATCCATACTCGTTTATGCGCTAATTTATCTACGTGAACTTGGTACCCGACTTTTACTAAAATAAGTTTATAATAAAAAAAGGTTACTATTTTGTTTTTAGTTATTTGTAGTAATAGTATAATTTCGTTTGTAAATTTATAAAAAGAATTTTGAAAAAAATGACTATCACCCGACTTTGAGTTACAGAAAAATCAATGATTTAGAATCGTTTCTAGTTATTTGTAGTGACTTTCCCGTTGTTCGTAGTTGAAAAGTTACAATATATTTATTCAAAAGTTACAATATATTAGCAGTAAAAAAAAAACGTAATTTGTCAATTTTCAAAATACCTCGAATTCGCTTGCGGCACAATTTTTATAATCATTTGTATTTATTTGTAGTGACTTTCCCGTCATTTGTAGTTGAACCGTTCAAAAGTTACATTATATTAGCAATAAATAAAAAATGTAATTTTGTCAATTTTCAAGATATTTCAAATTCGTTTGCGGCATAATTTTT
>NW_012039146.1:0-310 GCF_000956235.1 Wasmannia auropunctata | reverse complement strand
ATATTAGAATGGGATTTCATAAGCGAAAAACTGATCGTCCAGCAAAAGATCTCACTGCATTGTTGAATGCCATTAAAGAAATAAAATTGGAGAAGAAATCGATACGAAACGTTGCTTCGTCATACAATTATATTCACAGAACAAATTTGAATCAGTATGTTTTGCAGCTTGATAAGCAGATCGACGATTTTTCAACAATCAGCGACGACGATTTTTTAGTAAAAATTCAATCACTTTGTACGAGCGGTGCACCATCATCTTCTGACTCGGAAGAAGAAGACTTCTGCATCATGATCGGAAGAGCACACGT
>NW_012039145.1:0-525 GCF_000956235.1 Wasmannia auropunctata | reverse complement strand
TTAAATTGTTATTGTATTAGCTCACTTTTGACTAGACACAGAGCTGAATAGACGTGTTAATTTTTGCTTGGCAGAACAAAGTGAACACCTTGTGAAAAATAATTAAAATTGACATCACACATTTTGTTCTGGGAAGTGGTGATTTTTTCGTGATTTGACGCAGGTAATATAGGTTATGATGTGGTTTTTTATTCTCTTTCATGTGATTAATCGCGTTTCGGTGTGAAGTGCGTGGAAAAATTTTTACGTCAATTTTTTTCAACAAGCAAGGTTAGCGTAATTTGGTCAACTGCATATAGCGTAATTTGGTCAATGGATTTTTTCACACATGTTCACAGATATAGCACTGAACGTCACACATAAATACATATAGATTCATTTTTGGTATTTTTTGAATTTGTAAATAATTTTTCTACATTTTTTTAAATATTAGAATGGGATTTCATAAGCGAAAAACTGATCGTCCAGCAAAAGATCTCACTGCATTGTTGAATGCTATTAAAGAAATAAAATTGGAGAAGAAAT
>NW_012039144.1:0-874 GCF_000956235.1 Wasmannia auropunctata | reverse complement strand
TTTAATTTTTCATGGAATACAATAGTAGAGTCGTTCAATTTGAAAAATTAATACATAACGGAATCAGTATACGCGTTAAGTAAAATTTTTGTTTACACTTAAATTTCGAATTGAAGAAGCGCGGTCAATTAATGTTTTTAGTTGTACAAAGTAAATTTTTTCGAATCAATTACGGATTTTTATTTGCTTTTTATTGTAACTTCTCGTTGACGTATATTTTCCAATACGACTCGCGTAATTCGATCGATCGTAATCATCTTTATCTGTTGGCGATGACAATGCGTCGATAATGAAAGGAGTTTGTCTCCTTTCCCCTTTTGGTCAAAATATGACCAGAGGACTATGGCCAGGAACAACGAAAGGGAGGTCCAATCTGGCCCGACGAAAGAAGATACAACAAAGGTAAGTGGCCAATTGGTCACAATAGTAAGGAGTGGAGTAAGACACTTATTTTATTTATCAATAGAGCAGTTATTCTACGTATGATTTTTCTCAATTTTCAGATTTTCTACATTTCGAGTGGGTTTCTCGCTGGATTAATCAGCATATAGAATTTAATCCCTAAAAAGTTTAACCCCTAAAAAATTTCTTAATAAATCGCGTATCGCGCTGCGGTTTTAATTAAAAATTTAACATTTAAAATGATTTAATATTTTAAATGATATTGAAACGATTTAATATTTAAATTAAAATACACGTAGGTAGGTAAATTATTAGGAAAAAATATGGATAGGAAGGAATACGGATAGATAGGAATACGGATAGATAAGAATACGGGTAAGTAAGAACATAGCACTGTTAAATCTATAGTGTCAAACTGAAACTTATTTAAGTCCCCAGTGCTCTTACTTAATAAATAGTTCTTTTCTACTAA
>NW_012039143.1:0-499 GCF_000956235.1 Wasmannia auropunctata | reverse complement strand
TAGGTTGGCGCATAGGACCTTTTTTGTAGGGCTCGTCGAGATCTATGAGAAGCACCTTTGGATTTTTCAAAATACGAAATTTTTCAATTTTCAAATTTTCAAAAAAGTCCCCAGGGCGAACTGAGATAGCTACGGCACTTTGACTTGTGGGAGGTGATAGAGGGGGTCGTCCTCTGTCGATGAAAACTCCCAATTCAATTTCAAATCTCTACTAACCCCAACCAAATCTTGACTATAGAAAATAAAAATAAAAAAAAAATTCTAAAAATTCCCGGACCTACCCCTTCTTATGCAGCTCGACGAGAGGAACAAGAAAGGTCCTCTTCGCCATGCCTCTATCTCTCGTCCTTTCGCCTGTAGAGGTCGTTTTTGACTTTTCAGAAACTTTCAAAAACTCCCACGACTAAACGGTTGCAGATAGAGCCATGGTGAAGAGGACCTTTTTTGTTCCTCTCGACGAGTTCTATAAGGGAAAAATACCAAACCTAAAAAAATCCAA
>NW_012039142.1:0-844 GCF_000956235.1 Wasmannia auropunctata | reverse complement strand
ATCAGCTGTATCGGATCGGGCGGTATCGGATCGATTGGCGGTTCCGTAAAAGCGTTTATATATTTGAGACTGTTAGCGATTTCATTTATATTCTTTATAGCCGCTATCATTTCAGAGGAGCGTGTGTGTGATATAATGTATCAATATCATCCTCACGGCATTACCAGGTAGGAGAGATAATTATTTCTTTGGCTTGCATTTTTACTCGCGGGTTCCCGTGGACCCTTGAGTCAGTCGACGTTGAGCTGTTGCATCAATCGAACAGTTTGTGCGAACAGTACATATTATACAATATGAAGTGTCTTGTTTGTGATGAAGACTTTGCGCCAAGTACCTGCGACAAGTGCAGTCGCAGGTACTGGCAGCGCGTGGCGAGGCGACTTGCGGCCTCCCCCTATGAAGAAGAATTCTTGTGGGTTCTTGCGAGAGCGAGGACGCCTTCGGGGAGCCCGCGAGAGGACCCGCAGCCAAGGGTGGATGCGCGCGAGGAGGCGCCGCGGAGCCCACAGGTGGAGAGCCCGCGCGAGACGTCGGATGACGATGGTGCGAGGAGCCCGCAAACACCGGCGAGCTCGTGCGAGGATGCTTCTCTGCGTGTTATTTTGAACGTAGCTACGGATACGAGGCGGGTTGCCTTTTACAATTAACGTGAGTATTTTTTGCTAGCTATCCTTTCTTCAGTCTTTCTTCTTTTTACACTTTTAAAAATATTCTTTCCTTTGTCTGTTGCAGATGGCGACGGACAGGCGGATTTCTTTTATGAATACTTTTTATATCATATTATTTTAAAATAAACATTTTTTCATATTTTTAATCCTAAAATTATTCTTTTTTCTTTTTCCTT
>NW_012039141.1:0-560 GCF_000956235.1 Wasmannia auropunctata | reverse complement strand
AATCTAGAAGAGGGAGGGCTGTGTTACGCCCACTCCGTTGCGAATTGAGCGAGCTGGTCGAGCTGCCGGCGAGAGTTACTTGTTTCCTGGACAACGAGATTCTTGGTTGTCAAACGGACGCCATTAGATTTGGAGACGAGCCGTCGACCCGTTCGGACGTGCTCTAACCCCTTTCTGTATTTCGCTACGTTCTCTTGCATTAAAGAGTTTATCACTTTCTAAGTTGGTGTTCCATTTATTTCTCCGCGGCGATCCGGTACGCGTGCGCGTGCGCGAGTGCGGAAACGCGGGTAACACACGTTCGAGTGCGCGAACGCGAGTTTTACCGCCCCGGGCGTAACAATATGATTTTCTATGTAGTTAAACTAATAATGGTTTAATAGAACAGACAGGTGATTTGACAGACTGTTCGACAGGCTGTTCGACAGATCAGGGGTATCAGTTCAACAGGCAGTTTGACAGGCGGTTTGACAGGTGATTCGATTGACCAGATCAGCTGTATCGGATCGGCGGTATCGGATCGATTGGCGGGTCCGTAAAAGCGTTTATATATTTGAGAC
>NW_012039140.1:0-434 GCF_000956235.1 Wasmannia auropunctata | reverse complement strand
TAATTAGTACATAGTTTACTTGTTTATTTAGTTTACTTATAAATTTATACAGATATCAATTAAATTAAGTCAAATATGTAGGATAGTAAAGGGTAAGGCGGACAATCTAAAGGATGTAGAGGAAAATAGAGGGAAAGAAATAGACAAAGTACAAAGGTAGAATTTTGGGTTGTAAAAAGAATCAGGCAGCAATAGAAGTTAGGGCGGCGAAATGGCGAGAAGCATAGATAGCGTGGGTAAGATAAGTTATTACAAAGATTTCCCTCTATTTTCCTCTACATCCTTTAGATTGTCCACCCTTACCCTTTACTATCCTACATATTTGACTTAATTTTCCAATAATCAACTCAAATGCACGCTGTTCTCTCCAAAAACATTTTCACTCTACACGCCATCTTGACTAAATTCAAGCATAGGAGCTGTGGATTAAATAA
>NW_012039139.1:0-440 GCF_000956235.1 Wasmannia auropunctata | reverse complement strand
GGTCAACAAAATTTTTTTCATCGCTGTAATGCAGTTTTTCATATTTTTGGGGGGTTTTTTGCATTTTACTAAAATCTGGGACCTGACCGAGCCCAACGGACCTCAAATTCGGATTCAGCGGGTCGAAAAACATGTCCGTAGATGGGTCCAGTCAAATGCACAAACCACTTTTTTTTTGTGTGCTGGTGTAATTAGTACATAGTTTACTTGTTTATTTAGTTTACTTATAAATTTATACAGATATCAATTAAATTAAGTCAAATATGTAGGATAGTAAAGGGTAAGGCGGACAATCTAAAGGATGTAGAGGAAAATAGAGGGAAAGAAATAGACAAAGTACAAAGGTAGAATTTTGGGTTGTAAAAAGAATCAGGCAGCAATAGAAGTTAGGGCGGCGAAATGGCGAGAAGCATAGATAGCGTGGGTAAGATAAGTTATTA
>NW_012039138.1:0-455 GCF_000956235.1 Wasmannia auropunctata | reverse complement strand
GTTCTCCAGCGAGGGCTCGGTTGTGGTCCGTCGGCCCTCCGTTGAAATTTCGACGACGTTGCCGCCACAACTTGGAACCGGGAGCTGGAACAGATCCGGTTCCAAGGGTTAAGGGGTTAGTAGAGAATCGAAATTGAATTAGCATTTTTTATCGATAGTGTACGACCCCCTCTATCACCTCCCACAAACCAAAGTGTCGTAGGTATCTTAGTTCGCCCTGGGAAGTTTTCAGAAAATTTTGAAAATTGAAAAATTTCGTATTTTGAAAAATCCAAAGGTGGTTCCTTATAGATCTCGACTAGCCCTACAAAAAAGGTCCTATGCACCAACCTTGTATCTGTTGTAGTTTAGAAGTTACAGGACTTTTTATGTCCCAAAATATATTTTTTTAGGATTTTTTCAGGTCTGGTATTTTTCCCTTATAGAACTCGTCGAGAGGAACAAAAAAGGTCCTA
>NW_012039137.1:0-545 GCF_000956235.1 Wasmannia auropunctata | reverse complement strand
ATAGTATATTTAAATCGTATTTTGACAAATTATATCGCATATATAATATATGTATATATGAAATATATCGTATTTTTATATTTATAAGCAAGCAAGAAAATAAAGATATCAATATATTGTTTGCATCTATATATTTTACAATCTATTATAATATTTAAATCTATTGTAATTTTACAAATCCTTAATAAGAGTATATTTATGAACATTTATACTGAGTCCTTTAATGTAACACGATATAAAAAATGAATTTTTTGTCCCCATTTCTCGACAAAATTTGATTAAAATCTTGTATGATATTAATTCCTCATTCTGCTGTGTCATTTACGACTTTAAGTGTTTTCACAATTTCCACATCAATTTCATATCAATTTCACTGAACAAGCTGCAATTACTTTAAAAAATTTTTTTAAAACATTTTTAGGAGAAAAATGTTTATTTGTCGATAGCTTTGAATTATAAAGTTTTCATGCACTAAATTTCAAAAATATAAATCATAAATCTATACTAAAGTAAAATTTAAAAGAATTTTAGATCGGAAGAGCACA
>NW_012039136.1:0-424 GCF_000956235.1 Wasmannia auropunctata | reverse complement strand
TTTTCTTCCACTCACTTCCACTTACTCCTCTTCCCTTCCTTTCTCCTCTTTTTCCCTCTACACACGCTCCTCCACACCTCTCACTCCACTCTATCACCCCACACTCTCCACACTCACCCTCCACACTTACTGCCCACCCTTCACACTTCTCTAAATCCTCACACAAACTCAGCTCTACCCACGATCGCTCCGGAAACGGAAGTCCTCTTCCATTATTACTTAATTAACCACATTGACTGCCACGTCTGAAAGCTTTCAATCATTAAAATGACAAAAAAGCTCCGTTGTTGAATGACATTTTATGGTAAAAAAATGTAAATTATGTAAGAAAACATATATAATTTCTCAAATTTTTTTTTGAAAATTGAGGAATATTCATGTACGAATGTGGCAACCAACGCATTAATAGAACGTACATAAAATA
>NW_012039135.1:0-565 GCF_000956235.1 Wasmannia auropunctata | reverse complement strand
AAACCATCTTTGGATTTTTCAAAATACGAAATTTTTCAATTTTCAAAATTTTCAAATAAGTCCCCAGGGCGAACTGAGATAGCTACGGCACTTTGACTTGTGGGAGGTGATAGAGGGGGTCGTCCTCTGTCGATAAAAACTCCCAATTCAATTTCAAATCTCTCTACTAGCCCCTTAACCCTAACCAAATGTTGACTTATAGAAAATAAAAATAAAAAAAAAATTCTAAAAATTCCCGGACCTACCCCTTCTTATGCAGCTCGACGAGAGGAACAAGAAAGGTCCTCTTCGCCATGCCTCTATCTCTCGTCCTTTCGCCTGTAGAGGTCGTTTTTGACTTTTCAGAAACTTTCAAAAACTCCCACAACTAAACGGTTGCAGATAGAGCCATGGTGAAGAGGACCTTTTTTGTTCCTCTCGACGAGTTCTATAAGGGAAAAATACCAAACCTAAAAAAATCAAAAAAAAACCTTTTTTTGGAACATAAAAAGTCCTGTAACTTTTAAGCCGCAACAGATACAAGGTTGGTGCATAGGACCTTTTTTGTAGGGCTCGTCGAGATCTA
>NW_012039134.1:0-559 GCF_000956235.1 Wasmannia auropunctata | reverse complement strand
TTCTCTCGTCCTTTCGCCTGTAGAGGTCGTTTTTGACTTTTCAGAAACTTTCAAAAACTCCCACAACTAAACGGTTGCAGATAGAGCCATGGTGAAGAGGACCTTTTTTGTTCCTCTCGACGAGTTCTATAAGGGAAAAATACCAAACCTAAAAAAATCCAAAAAAAACCTTTTTTTGGAACATAAAAAGTCCTGTAACTTTTAAGCCGCAACAGATACAAGGTTGGTGCATAGGACCTTTTTTGTAGGGCTCGTCGAGATCTATGAGAAACCACCTTTGGATTTTTCAAAATACGAAATTTTTCAATTTTCAAAATTTTCAAAAAAGTCCCCAGGGCGAACTGAGATAGCTACGGCACTTTGACTTGTGGGAGGTGATAGAGGGGGTCGTCCTCTGTCGATAAAAACTCCCAATTCAATTTCAAATCTCTCTACTAGCCCCTTAACCCTACCCAAATGTTGACTTATAGAAAATAAAATAAAAAAAAAATTCTAAAAATTCCCGGACCTACCCCTTCTTATGCAGCTCGACGAGAGGAACAAGAAAGGTCCTCTTCGA
>NW_012039133.1:0-463 GCF_000956235.1 Wasmannia auropunctata | reverse complement strand
CCACCTTTTGGATTTTTTCAAAATACGAAATTTTTCAATTTTCAAAATTTTCAAAAAAGTCCCCAGGGCGAACTGAGATAGCTACGGCACTTTGACTTGTGGGAGGTGATAGAGGGGTCGTCCTCCTGTCGATGAAAACTCCCCAATTCAATTTTCAAATCTACTATAACCCCAACCCAAATCTTGACTATAAAAATGAAAATAAAAAAAAATTCTAAAAATTCCCGGACCTACCCCTTCTTATGCAGCTCGACGAGAGGAACAGGAAAGGTCCTCTTCGCCATGCCTCTATCTTCTCGTCCTTTCGCCTGTAGAGGTCGTTTTTGACTTTTCAGAAACTTTCAAAAACTCCCACAACTAAACGGCTGCAGATAGAGCCATGGTGAAGAGGACCTTTTTTTGTTCCTCTCGACGAGTTCTATAAGGGAAAAATACCAAACCTAAAAAAATCCAAAAAAACCTT
>NW_012039132.1:0-350 GCF_000956235.1 Wasmannia auropunctata | reverse complement strand
GTTATTGAAAATGTTCACGTTAAATGTTGCCTCTTTTTGCGATGCTTATTGATGATTTTCTCACTACGCATACTTCCAGAACGACTGTCATCGTATGTATATTTAGACAGTTCTAAGTATCAAAGAGTAAAAATGTAATACAATATAGTGTAATTACACTTAAATTGTTGTTATAGTACAAAGTAAATAGTATAATATACTGTAATTACACTTTAATTGTTGTTAAAAAGTAAATTGTAGTAAAAAGGTAAATAGCGCGAAGCGCGCGTCTGTTATATGTCTAGTGTAATATTCAGAAATTAGATTATATTCTATAGACCGAACTAATCATAAAAAATATAAAAATAACA
>NW_012039131.1:0-316 GCF_000956235.1 Wasmannia auropunctata | reverse complement strand
TTGCCCATTATCCAACGTTGTGTGCAAAATCACATAAATTGTCGCGTCTGCAAATATTCTCATCCGAGATAAAAACTGTGACATTTCGTGATGAGGACACAGTTTCGATAGATTACTCGTCATGATTGTACCAACGTTTGCAGATCTGCAAGGATTCATCGTTGGAAAGAGATTTATCGTAAAAGAAGTGGCTGTCCTGAGAAGAGGTACAGTTCTTTCGCATTACATTTTTGCGAGTCCTATGCCATGGAATTCTTTAACAAAATTCGACAAGTCTGGCGCTTCCTGGTTGATTGCTTATCACCATGGATTGGGA
>NW_012039130.1:0-348 GCF_000956235.1 Wasmannia auropunctata | reverse complement strand
AGCCTATTGTTTTATCTTACACGATCGCGTGATTGAATATTGTCCATTATCCAACGTTGTGCGCAAAATCACATTAATTGTCGCGTCTGCAAATATTCTCATCCGAGATAAAAACTGTGACATTTCGTGATGAGGACACAGTTTCGATAGATTACTCGTCATGATTGTACCAACGTTTGCAGATCTGGAAGGATTCACCGTTGAAAAGAGATTTATCGTAAAAGAAGTGGCTGTCCTGAGAAGAGGTACAGTTCTTTCGCATTACATTTTTGCGAGTCCTATGCCATGGAATTCTTTAACAAAATTCGACAAGTCTGGCGCTTCCTGGTTGATTGCTTATCACCATGG
>NW_012039129.1:0-589 GCF_000956235.1 Wasmannia auropunctata | reverse complement strand
AGTCAGAATTTTATCCGTACGACGACTTAAATTAGACTTTGATAAAAACAGATACGCCATCCTGTTTGATATGTATGCTCGTTTTCGTAAAACTTATTATGGATGCACAAACGATGAAACGCTGTTAACCGTAGGTTCATTTTTGGAGAATGGACCTTTCGTAGTCATTGACTGCACGCGACAAAACGAGTCAAGAGCGCTACCGTGAATGTGCGACTAGAATTTGACTGTAAAGAAAATGTGCCGGAGAATACTACAGCCTATTGTCTTATCTTACACAATCGCGTGATTGAATATTGTCCATTATCCAACGTTGTGCGCAAAATCACATAAATTGTCACGTCTGCAAATATTCTCATCCGAGATAAAAACTGTGACATCTCGTGATGAGGACACAGTTTCGATAGATTACTCGTCATGATTGTACCAACGTTTGCAGATCTGCAAGGATTCATCGTTGGGAAGAGATTTATCGTAAAAGAAGTGGCTGTCCTGAGAAGAGGTACAGTTCTTTCGCATTACATTTTTGCGAGTCCTATGCCATGAAATTCTTTAACAAAATTCGACAAGTCTGGCGCTTCCTGGTTGA
>NW_012039128.1:0-544 GCF_000956235.1 Wasmannia auropunctata | reverse complement strand
AAATTTAATTTAATAAATTAAAAATATAGTATTACCAAAAAGAAGTGAAATCAAAATATTATTTCAAGTATATTTATTATAATTGAATTAAAAACTAAAAAAATATACCTCGAAAAAAAATATTATATCAAATTAAACATAAAATCCATGTTGTATTATTTTCAATGTATACGTAAAAAATAAAACAAGAATGCAATAGATAGCGTAATGAGGACCGCAGAAATTAAAAAGGGATTTCGATAACAAGTAGCAAATTACGTGACAGAAAAATCAAAGGTAGGAAGAAATCTCCAGCAGCATACTTGGCGCGCCCGTTTTTTATGCATATTATAATATTATAATATAAATACATATATGTTATATATATTTTTTTTTATTGCTAGAGCAGCACGTATCATATGCTTGACTCGTTGATATAAGTATCATCCGTATCATAGAATAGTTAATAAAAGTAATAGACATTAATTTAAATATACTAAGTTTGCAATTATTGTTATAAATTTTACTTATAAACTTTTTATAACCTGTCTCTTATACACATCTC
>NW_012039127.1:0-551 GCF_000956235.1 Wasmannia auropunctata | reverse complement strand
AAAAAATTGTATCAGATTGAAAAAAATGAGACCTTTGTATCATCTTAAATATATTTATAATATGACTTCGAAAAAAAACTGTTGTTAAATTATAAAAAAACCTAAGTGGCATTATCTTCAATATATAACAATCTCGCAAAATTATTTTGTAATTAATATACCCCGAAAAAAACTATTGTATCAAATTAAACAATCAAAATCCAAGTTGTATTAACGTATACATGATTTTAAAAAATTTAATTTAATAAATTAAAAATATAGTATTACCAAAAAGAAGTGAAATCAAAATATTATTTCAAGTATATTTATTATAATTGAATTAAAAACTAAAAAAAATATACCTCGAAAAAAAATATTATATCAAATTAAACAAATAAAATCCATGTTGTATTATTTTCAATGTATACGTAAAAAATAAAAACAAGAAATGCAATAGATAGCGTAATGAGGACCGCAGAAATTAAAAAGGGATTTCGATAACAAGTAGCAAATTACGTGACAGAAAAATCAAAGGTAGGAAGAAATCTCCAGCAGCATACTTGGCGCGCCCA
>NW_012039126.1:0-514 GCF_000956235.1 Wasmannia auropunctata | reverse complement strand
TTTGTAAATATTATACCTCGAAAAAAATCTGTTGTATTAAATTTTAAAAAATTTAGATGGTATTATCTTTAATGTATAACACGATCACGCAAAATCATTTTATTATTAATGAAACAAAGACTTAGCAAAAATTAGTGAAATCCGTGGAAAATAGACATTAAAAATGTAAAAAAACCGCCAAGTATATTTTTTAACGTTTTTACCTCGAAAAAAATTGTATCAGATTGAAACAAATGAGACCTTTGTATCATCTTAAATATATTTATAATATGACTTCGAAAAAAAAACTGTTGTTAAATTATAAAAAAACCTTAGTGGCATTATCTTCAATATATAACAATCACGCAAAATTATTTTGTAAATAATATATCCCGAAAAAAACTATTGTATCAAATTAAACAATCAAAATCCAAGTTGTATTAACGTATACATGATTTAAAAAAATTTAATTTAATAAATTAAAAATATAGTATTACCAAAAAGAAGTGAAATCAAAATATTATTTCAAGTATAA
>NW_012039125.1:0-501 GCF_000956235.1 Wasmannia auropunctata | reverse complement strand
TATGACTGAAAACTAATTTTTCTAAAGTAGTTTTGTTTATCTTGATATTTAAACAATAAGGATAAAATAGTTTCGTAAACGCTGCATTTTATTATAATTGATCTAAAAAACCAAATTGGATTATCTTCAATGTATAACACAATCACTAAAATCATTTTGTAAATATTATACCTCGAAAAAATCTGTTGTATTAAATTTTAAAAAATTTAGATGGTATTATCTTTAATGTATAACACGATCACGCAAAATCATTTTATTATTAATGAAACAAAGACTTAGCAAAAATTAGTGAAATCCGTGGAAAATAGACATTAAAAATGTAAAAAAACCGCCAAGTATATTTTTTAACGTTTTACCTCGAAAAAAATTGTATCAGATTGAAACAAATGAGACCTTTGTATCATCTTAAATATATTTATAATATGACTTCGAAAAAAAACTGTTGTTAAATTATAAAAAACCTTAGTGGCATTATCTTCAATATATAACAATCACGCAAAA
>NW_012039124.1:0-593 GCF_000956235.1 Wasmannia auropunctata | reverse complement strand
TTTTTAAATATAAAATTAACGTTAAATAAATATTTAAAAAATGTTAAATAAACGTTTAAAAAATATATACTCAAATCATTATTTCAAATGTAAAATTAACGTTAAATAAATATTTAAAAAATGTTAAATAAACATTTAAAAAATGTATACACAAATCATTATTTCAAATGTAAAATTAACGTTAAATAAATATTTAAAAAATGTTAAATAAACGTTTAAAAATGTATACTCAAATCATTATTTCAAATGTAAAATTAACGTTAAATAAATATTTAAAAATATTAAATAAACGTTTAAAAAACATTTTTTAGAAATCATTATTCTAAACAAATATTTAATTAAAAAAAAATATTAAAAAAATGTTAAATAAATATTTGTTCCAAAATGAGTTCAGGAAATGAAAAAAAAACATTAAAAAAACATTTAAAAAACATTAAAAATATTGTGTGCTGATTGGGTGGTTGTTAATGAGCGTCGTTTTACAAAACCTGCGTTTGATTTAAGCGAAGTATCCATTACACCGCTTGTATCTCCATACCAAAGTACGCTTGTTAAATGAGAATTTTTTGCAGCTGGCCCATAATTAAGCAATG
>NW_012039123.1:0-391 GCF_000956235.1 Wasmannia auropunctata | reverse complement strand
TCTATGTCGTTTCTAGAAACATTTTTTATTTTCGACTCAAAGTAAAAAAGAAGTTAAAAAATATACTTATGGAATACTTTTTTAACTATCAAAAATTCTTTTTAACTATCAAGAATTCTTTTTTACTTCATTTTGAACAGATTACGCGAATTCGAAAAGAACTCAAGCAAGTGAATTCTTTTTGAAATCAAAAGGATCAGTGGTGCTATTTGGGTAATAATGTGTCAACAAAATTTTAATAACTATTAAGTAATTTATTTTACAGATCCAAAATAAATTCAAAAATAAACATTAAATTAATATTAACTAAACATAAATATTAAAAAATATTTACTGAAATCATTTTCTCAAATGAAAATTTAATGAAGAATACGTACTGAATAAATATTAA
>NW_012039122.1:0-492 GCF_000956235.1 Wasmannia auropunctata | reverse complement strand
CTGTTTCAGCTCGTGTTCTATTTCTATTAATAGAATATTAATCTATTAATGTCTCTCAATGCAATACTCAGGGTTAGGATGGCTCAGGATTGATAATTATTTAATATAATATTTTATTAAGCTAGTACAATGTATTCACTGCAACGGCTCAGCACAAAATGTCAAGGGTAAACCTTATTCCGAACTCAGTTTAGAAAATAAAATAATCGAATTCATAAAGGATCATAAGTGCGGCATGATAAAATAATAATAATATTCATATAATATTCTACGATTCGTGAATATTGAATAGACGGCGACACAAGAGTTATAATAATTCTCTATTCAATAATAATAACTCCTGTTCAAAAATATCAAAGATAATTCTCAAAATCTTGAAGTTCACTTAGTTCAAGATAATATTTCAGGCATCACAATAGCATAATTCAAAAACGTCAAAGGTATATTCTCAAAGTCTTAAAATTCAATTATCTCGATGTAATAGCTCAGGCA
>NW_012039121.1:0-493 GCF_000956235.1 Wasmannia auropunctata | reverse complement strand
TTATTAATTACAATTTAAAAAAATTAAGAGATAATTAATAGATTTAATTAATAACAAATAATTTATAAAAGTAATGCAATAATTGATTATACTTTATGTAGGCAATAAAAAGCATTGTATATCGATACTTCGAAGTGGTATGACGGACAAGATGCGAGACTCATAATCCAGCGATCCAGGTTCAAAACCCACCATTGGGTGGGTACCCCACCAACTTGAAAAAAATTATAATAAAAATATATTTAAAAATTATGAGTGTTTGATAAAAGTTATTTGAAGTTTGTAAATACTTGTTGAAAAATGATAATAAGTGAAAAAAAAGTTCTTATTTTAATTATTAAAAAAATTTTTTTCAAAAAATATTTTGGAAAATCCAGTTAAAAACTGATTAATAACTAGCTAGAAACTGACTAAATTTGCTGTCCAGTTATTGCCCAAACAAGCGTCGCTTAAACTGATCAGTATCTAGCCAATGCAATTAGCCAATTACTGG
>NW_012039120.1:0-670 GCF_000956235.1 Wasmannia auropunctata | reverse complement strand
ACCTGATTTTACAATCTTAATAGGGATCTATTACTGCAATTTCTGTTAGTGCCCTGAACGACCCTGATCAGGACCTGATTTTCACCCTAATCAGGTTACTAACGGAAAATTGCGTTACACTTTTGTATAGGGCCCCTATCATAATTTCTTATCAGGACCTGACTTTATATTAGGGATAACCTGATAGGGGCGTTATTACAGCCTGACTGAAATTCTGCTCGGGAAGATCGGCCGTTAACCGTTGCGACAGTCAGGGTGATTTGCAGTGATCTCACTAGCTCGGAATTACGCTCCAACTGAAAATGCGAAGTTGGGCGCCAGGCACGAGCGGGCGTGCCATCCTTCGAATTACGGTTTGGAATCAAAATCTTGAAACGCGTAGAACGTTCGGTATGCAACGACGTGAAAAGATTCGAACGCTCTAACTCCTGACTGCCACGCGGGGAAACGGTTCCGATGGCCGGTGCTCAGCCCTCAAGTCGGCAGAGGGGCGGTTCGCGGGGCGTGGAGAAATGTGGAAGAGCAAGGGCGAGATCGAATACACAAAGTTTTCTGTAACAAGTAACAAATATAATTTTGTGTGCTGGGATATACAAGCGTTTCTTCTGCCCGCGACTAACGTCGCGGCAACCGTCGGTGTTCTCGTCGACGTCGAGATTCGCGCTTCCGG
>NW_012039119.1:0-358 GCF_000956235.1 Wasmannia auropunctata | reverse complement strand
GTTTGGAAAAAGATTCCTAAAATTGGCCTTTATTTTGTACGTCCATGGTGGCCTTACCCCTTAAAAGTACATATGCTGCATGCTCATTTAGATAAATTCAAAAATAACATGGGGGCTTATTCAGAAGAGCAAGGAGAACGTTTCCATCAAGATATCATGAACTTCGAACAACGTTATCAAGGCCAATACAATGAAAATATGATGGGAGACTATATTTGGGGTTTATTGAGGGAAAGTACTTATGAACATAAAAGAAAAAGTGATACCGTGCATTTTTGAATTATTTTCCACTTTTTTGTAAGCTAATTTGATAATAAAATTAATAAAAATAATGTACATTTATATTTGAATCGTTTTA
>NW_012039118.1:0-361 GCF_000956235.1 Wasmannia auropunctata | reverse complement strand
AACTTTCTTTTCATATGCTCACCATTTTTCGAAAAAAAGGTATTTTTAAATTTCCCTACGTAGTCTATTAGTTTATGATATATATTTAAAGAAGAAATTTAGTTTTTTGTTCCAGACTCAAATCTGCCGGAGCAACCGGTTCGCCCGTTTAGGGGGCTCGGCATAATCGCATCGCCTAACCCGGACACTGGAGCCGCCATTTTAGTAGTGAAACTTTTAAAATAACGTTTTTTTGTACCTTCGAACCTACCTAATAATGTACGTTATATTAAATTTTGACCGATTTTAGTATATACGCTTGGAAAAAAATTCCTAAAATTGGCCTTTATTTTGTACGTCCATGGTGGCCTTACCCCTTAAA
>NW_012039117.1:0-405 GCF_000956235.1 Wasmannia auropunctata | reverse complement strand
TAAAAGGATTAAAATCATTCAAATCGGATATAAATCACTTTAGACGGATTAATATCAGGTGATAGGAATTTATGTCAATCCAAACTTCGACGATTGCTCGTACAAAAAAAGCAATTGGTCGATCCAAAATTTACTGATTAATATATGAATATATCATGTCAAAACTAATTATATAGTTCAACTAATAATAAAATTTCATATACAGGGTGTCTCAGAATAGGTGTATGACCGCTCATGGGTAGATAGAATGGACTAAACTGAATCGAAAAGTCCTCTACCATTTTGCAAAATTCGCAATATTTAATGAGATATTAATTTTTGTATATTGCCGAATGAGCGAGTATCCGTTCGTCGAGTCCGGCCCACCGCCAATACTAGCGCGCTACCGTCCAAGAGCCGCTCGAA
>NW_012039116.1:0-607 GCF_000956235.1 Wasmannia auropunctata | reverse complement strand
ACATTTGTACCTAGATCTGCGCGCTCGTTCGCTCAGGCAGTCGCGATGCGATACGATTAACGATCTTGAAAGCTACAGGTCGGATTTCCTTCGTTCTCCAGATCGATCCTCCATTCCAAGCTTTCCTGTAACTGAGCTGTCTCTCTTTCTATACTATCTCTCTAATTTAATTCACTTCGTGACTGAGACGAAGAGCGAAAAGGCATTTCCGTTGCATACATGCTATCAGAATGAGAATCGAGACCGAAAGGGAAATCTTGAAATAGAGGTGATTCGTATAACTTCGTATAATGTATGCTATACGAAGTTATGCACATTATACGAAGTTATACGATCGGAAAAAATCCGCGTAAATTATTCTTATTGCACTTTTCGCGGAGATTTGACTTCCTCAAACTGGCTCTCGGGCCGCGGATTAGTCCTAGAATTAACGGACTTGAAAACGTCATGGCAACTGTGTAATAAATCACGTATTTTTATTTTGGGCATAAAGCGCGCGTGAATTATTATTCACGCCCAAGAGTTGCACACACTTCTGCAAAACTTTATTTCCCCTTATTTTTGTTGTCGCGCATGCCACGCTTAATCTCTGAAACAGAGGTTTCAT
>NW_012039115.1:0-473 GCF_000956235.1 Wasmannia auropunctata | reverse complement strand
AAACACGAAATTGAATTAGTTGTAAAATCGGTTTTTCTTTCTGTTAAAACTACGATAAACAATGTAATAAATAATAAAAATTGAAGAATATAGACACGTCAAATTTTTACTCACTAAATAATCTGTTAAGAGTATCCTAAATCCTAGATCAAGCTCCAAAAATCCGCTATTTTACCAATAATTTGTGAGTATATATACGTGCGATATTGATGTAGTAGTGTGTAGTGATGTGTCATGTTTATTACTACATCAATATATCTCACGCATACATATAAACAAATTTGTCGGTTACCAATATATTTTTATTTAGGCTTCTATACTTAATTCTAACGACTCACATATATTCATTTCTTTATTGTACATCTGGCTCTGCCTTCATTTCGAGCATATAATTAACCTGCCTAACTTTTCCACGAATAAGTAAACATTTTGGTAAATTGATAGCATTAGTCGCCATGTTGAGGTTGAGATAA
>NW_012039114.1:0-330 GCF_000956235.1 Wasmannia auropunctata | reverse complement strand
TGCGAAACAAAAAGTGTACGCGTGGTTTCGCGAGAAAGCGTACGAGGACTATGAAAGATGTCACGAGGTGTGCGATCTTCGGAACGAAAAAATCTGGAACGAAGAAATCTGGAACAAACTGTATATAGATTTCAGTTGTGTGGAGAACAAGTACTACTGGGCGAAGCGAATCGTCGAGATGCTCGAGTATAATGACAATGTGTACATTACGATTCCCGTGGGTAGCGAGAGGTACGTCGAGTTGCTGGTGATAAGCCCATATATCTACGGCGAGTGGAAGTATCCCGCTGCTGTAAAACGGCAGATCCACGAGCACAGGCTGCAGTGGGA
>NW_012039113.1:0-459 GCF_000956235.1 Wasmannia auropunctata | reverse complement strand
TCTACGCTCCTGCGTACTCCGGCTAAGNGCGATCTGATTGATTAACTTTATTCGTTAATAACTCTGTAAATAATGGTCTGAGCCAAAATTGAAAGAGGAACTTTTAGTTCAAAATTTCATTCTTTTTCACGCCTTGAAATATTAATTAAGCGTTACGGGACACCCTGTATATTGATAATCAGAGTACCATACAAATTATAAAAAATGGAATAGGAAACAAACGTAGCAAACATATAGATGTTAGATATCATTATTTGAATGAAAAGTGTTCGGGATTGACCATAATCACGGCATACGCGCGTGACGCCAAGCCCGAGCGCGGGCGGCAACGGTCGCGCTCAGCGCCCGCCGCCGTCACCAGCGCCCAATCACGGGCTGCCTCTCAAGTGGCGCGAAACGGCGCGAGCAAAACATGTTTTTTTCCACAAAAAGCGAGCGATGACCAATCATGCCCTTCTA
>NW_012039112.1:0-310 GCF_000956235.1 Wasmannia auropunctata | reverse complement strand
TATAAGTTAATAATGTTACATAAATAAACGACATGAAATTGATAAAATATAAAATAATAACAAATTATTCAAGAGACAGTTTATTTGTATTTCATTGTTTTGGACTTTGTTCTGTCCTTATATACATTTTGTATTTCATCATCTATACTTAATCATAGACTTATAAGATAGACTGCGCGGCCCTTTGTTCTCGGTGAAGCAGAAATTGAAAGCGAGAGGGCTACACGCCACACTTCTCTTGTCCTTATTCAATCGTTGGTGGGGAGAAGAAAAGAGGGGAGACCCGCGCCGCGCCGGCCGCCGTCAGCCG
>NW_012039111.1:0-677 GCF_000956235.1 Wasmannia auropunctata | reverse complement strand
GCGACTTCTCCGTCCTTGGGGTCCTCCTCTTGTGGCTGCTGCGCCGTCGGTGAGACGGATGAAATTTTACAAGGTCTCCGGGAGCCGCCGATACGCTAAGTTAAATAGTCGAGATCGCTACGGACTAAGAAGTAATTACAAACGATAATCGGTATTCGGGCGCGGGAACCACGCAAACGTAGTCCCGCAGCCCGTGCCACGCGTCCGCCTCCGAAATTCGGAAGGACGCAGGACTCGAAACCACCGCCCGCGGTCGGGTCCGTAGAACCCTTGTGACGGACGGTCCAAAAAGGGACGTCCCGTCACAATACACTGGTCCAAAAAATTAAAGGATCACCTGTTCTAGCCTCTAAAAATAGGCAAACTTCAAGATAGAGCAACTTCGTCAAAAATGATCATATCAAGATGTTCAAAAAAGCATTTTACAGCTTGAAATCTCTACTTTCCAAATCGGTACTTGAGAAAACGATCCTACTGATCTTTCATGGAATTACACGGATAGAAAGGGAGACCCGACGAATCTCAAAATTTTTTTACGAACTTTTGACAAGTTCCAAGGCGCGAAATAAAAAATCGCATGACAAATGCAGTTTACAGTCTTTCGAAAGAGTGAATCTTTTACTTTTAATTTGTCTTTTTTGTTGAGCGTTGTACGATTTTTTTTACCGAGTTATTCA
>NW_012039110.1:0-875 GCF_000956235.1 Wasmannia auropunctata | reverse complement strand
ACAGGAGAATGTATGTGAAGTGAGCGCGAAAAGCCGCACATACGGCACGCTACGCTCCTGCGTACTCCGGCTAAGCGCGATCTAATTGATTAACTTTATTCGTTAATAACTCTGTAAATAATGGTCTGAGCCAAAATTGAAAGAGGAACTTTTAGTTCAAAATTTCATTCTCTTTCACGCCTTGAAATATTAATTAAGCGTTACGGGACACCCTGTATATGAGAAAGTTATATTATAATAAACATTGTATATCATTAATCGACTTGTGTCTAGTAAGTTATTGAGAACCACGACCTTAATAACAAACTCATTAAGCCCCTTGCGGTTTCGTAACTTGTTTTCTAATCGGTGTTGTCCTCAATGAATGACAAACTAGCTCTGGTCGCACCGTGCCGCGAAAAAATTCAGGCGTCGCCGAAATCAGGAGGCAAGAGTAGATTCTTAGACCAGGCCTACCGGGAATGGTTGGCCACTTTGAAGCGTCCAACGGAGAGCCAAGAGATTGCGGACCTTGCGGGTCCACCGTCATCGATTACTCCTGCAGCTAACTCTCCTTTTCCGCCTCCCGAACAAATTTCCCCTTGTTCTCTTTTACATCAGAGTTAACATACAGACTTTTTCCAGATAGCCTCCCTCGCGAACCTTTTCATCATTCTACTCTCCGGTACTTCCTTCCCCAGAGCAGCCTTGTACTCCCGCCCCCGTGTGTTCAATCGTAACTATGTATTTGAAGACCGAGGAGGCTAAGATACGGGCTACTTTCCAGGTAACCCTTACGGAAAATAAGTATTGAGGCTCAATACTTAGTATTGAGGTTTTAATACTTAGTATTAAGATTATAATACTAAATATTGAAAGTCAGTATTGGTGAATAT
>NW_012039109.1:0-341 GCF_000956235.1 Wasmannia auropunctata | reverse complement strand
TGCTGTAAACCGCATTTATGTGCGATTTTTAATTCACGTCGAGGAATCTTGCAAAATTCGTAACAAATTTTGTCGCATCTTTATTTGTATTCGTAATGCTCCGTAAAAGATCAGTAAGATCGAAGATAAAAAGTAGAGATTTTAAGCTATAACATTACATTATTTATTATGTTAAAGACAAATATATATTTTAATTTACTCTAACGTGATAAATGTATATTATATAATTATACCTTTTTATATTTTTATTTTCCGTGAGAAACTCAAGAAGAAATATAATCTTAGGTGATACATAAACGTGTTTATATATATGATAACTGATGTATGTCTTTTCCACAAAA
>NW_012039108.1:0-484 GCF_000956235.1 Wasmannia auropunctata | reverse complement strand
TAAATGCGGCTTACAGTTTTCGAAAGCGCGAATCTTTATTTTAATTTGAGCAGTCGGCGAGCATTGTGCGATTTTTTTCACCGAGTTATTCAACATTGAAGTAAAAATGATTCTTATGCTTCAACATTAAATAACTCGGTGAAAAAAAAATCGCAAAATGCTCAACGAGTGCGCAAATTAAAGGTGAAGATTCATGCTTTCGAATGCTGTAAACCGCATTTATGTGCGATTTTTAATTCACGTCGAGGAATCTTGCAAAATTCGTAACAAATTTTGTCGCATCTTTATTTGTATTCGTAATGCTCCGTAAAAGATCAGTAAGATCGAAAATAAAAAGTAGAGATTTTAAGCTATAACATTACATTATTTATTATGTTAAAGACAAATATATATTTTAATTTACTCTAACGTGATAAATGTATATTATATAATTATACCTTTTTATATTTTTATTTTCCGTGAGAAACTCAAGAAGAAATATAAT
>NW_012039107.1:0-511 GCF_000956235.1 Wasmannia auropunctata | reverse complement strand
TTATATTTTTTTTCGAGGTATATTTTTTTTAGTTTTTAATTCAATTATAATAAATATACTTGAAATAATATTTTGATTTCACTTCTTTTTGGTAATACTATATTTTTAATTTATTAAATTAAATTTTTTAAAATCATGTATACGTTAATACAACTTGGATTTTGATTGTTTAATTTGATACAATAGTTTTTTTTCGGGGTATATTAATTACAAAATAATTTTGCGAGATTGTTATATATTGAAGATAATGCCACTTAGGTTTTTTATAATTTAACAACAGTTTTTTTTTGAAGTCATATTATAAATATATTTAAGATGATACAAAGGTCTCATTTTTTTCAATCTGATACAATTTTTTTCGAGATAAAAACGTTAAAAAATATACTTGGCGGATTTTTTACATTTTTAATGTCTATTTTCCACGGATTTCACTAATTTTTGCTAAGTCTTTGTTTCATTAATAATAAAATGATTTTACGTGATCGTGTTATACATTAAAGATAATACCATA
>NW_012039106.1:0-651 GCF_000956235.1 Wasmannia auropunctata | reverse complement strand
CTGAGCCATTCGCACGCCGTAGGCGAGAACGCGTCGCGCGGTCGTCCTCCGTGCGCCGCGCTATTATGCAAATGAGATTTATCTAAAAATAGGGAAAAAACCGCGTAAGAGGAAGAGGACGCGATCTCAATTTTACTGGCGCGCCGGTGTCCGCAGCGCGAAAACGAGGTCGACGTAATTTTAACGGAGCGCGCTTTCGTGTGTTTTGGGTAAGCGCCCGCGCGCCGCGAGATAAACCGCGTTGTGCCGCGATGCTAATTAAAAAAACGCCACGGTTATTACGCGTCATTGTTGCAGACGCGTTGCGCCGCGCGCGCGCCCTGCCCACGCTCGCATTTGCACGAACGATTCGTTGAGAACAATTGACCGAATCGCGATTGACGTTGAAAGACAATTGGGTTACGGGTGAAATATAAATAAAATATTGGCGAACAGATCCCCATGATGGGGCGATTGACAGAGCCTGGAAAACGCGACGAAAAATAATTCATCGTTTTGATAAATAATTGCTCGTCGTGCAATGCAAAGTTTTCCAGATTTTTGTACCGCGAGAGAGAAAGAGAGTGAAATAGATAAATAGACAGATAGATAGATTGATAGATAGAGAGAGAAGGAGTGCGAGGAGGGGGGGCTGTCTCTTATACACATCTC
>NW_012039105.1:0-3093 GCF_000956235.1 Wasmannia auropunctata | reverse complement strand
ATATATATATATATAGCTGTTATAAGATTTAACGATAAATAATCAGTTTTATTTTACCTGTGCATAATCCCAATAGTTAAGGATTGTAAATTTTTTGAACTTTTTGAATTCTCGATTTTTTGGAGAATCGCAATTAATGTGTTCAAAGTATGGGGCAATCTATTATCTTTTTCTAATAGATATTTATTTTCGTAACATTCTCGAAGCGTTGAGGCAACATTTCGATATGTATTTTCTTGCGCGAAAACACCTAAAATAATGTGCATAATAAAAAATTAAATTTAAAATTAAAATTATTTCATATTGTTTACAAAATTATAAAAATATTTTTACATATGTTTTAATTATATTTATATGTCATATTTTTCTGTAAATATAATATTAAATTAAAGCCAAAAATTATTTTGAACCATGAGCAAGGTGATTCTTAAAGATTTTTAAATTATTAATTAAAAACGATGTTGAAAGCTAAAAAATCTTGTTCATTTTGGACCTCTCGCGTCGATGAATGATCGATGTCAATTTCTGTTTGATATTATTGTCATCTTCAATCTCATCATAATTGTTTTTACATTAATTGATCAATTACGAATTTTTTTATGAGATTTCTATTGTCACCCAGCTAATATTCTACACTGAATACATGCGCAAATGTGTACTGTGCTTTTTCCGACTTTGCATTCTAATTTTATGTAGAATTGGCCGAAAGACAATAAAATAAAAATCTTATAAAAATACACAACTGCTAAATTAATATAGAAACAATTATGATGAGGTCAAAGATAAATAAAAATATTAACCAGTATTCAACATCGACCATTTATCGACGCATCGACATTGATTCAATATCGATTTAACAAATCATTTCTAGTTAGGTATGTTACCCGTTATCATTACTCGAGTAAGTGCCTGGATATTTTAACATATTAAACCTTATTTCGGAACTTACTTGACGTACTAATAAATGTGGCTTGCATCATTTTGAGTATTTAAAAATGTATAAGAAAAGAAATACTTTGTTAAAAGAAGAAAAGAAATACTTTGATAAAAAAATTCTTTTGTAAATTAGCGTTATAAAATTTGTTTAAATGCAAAGTTTAAATTTTTATAAATAAAAAAAAAAACGATAAAATATGGAAATTATTAAAAATTATTATATATAACATATATCAATCACATTACGAAAACTTACGACTTATGTTAACTTTAAATCATTTTTAATATCCCTGGTGAAAAAAATTCTTACAATATTTTGTGATATTAAAAAAAACTTTTACACGTATTTTCATAATTTACACAAACAAAAGCTTATGAGAAAATTATGTAGACTTTCTCAACATTTCTAAAGTCTTTTAATTTGTAGAAAAATATCTGAGAAATTTCTAAAAAAATTATAAAATTTATATAAAAGTTCTGAAAAATTGTATGAAGAATTTAAAAAAAATTTTTCAGCAGGGATATTACACACAGTAAAATTAATTGCGCATTATAAATTGAAATAATAAATTTCTTACCAAGAATAAATAGAAAAATCCAGGAGTATAATCTAATCATCTTTCAGCTGTAAAAAACGGGAAGTATAAAATTATCTTGTCTCATCCTCTATGAATCGATATTTCTATTTAAATTAATATTGTTAAGAAAAACGTTTCATATGTTTACTCGAAAATGAGAAACTTACCCGATTCACCTGCGCGATTGCTGTTTTTACGTAAGAAAGACACGCCGTCCCTTCGGTTTCACTTAACAAGGTACTACACCACACCTATTTAGAGACATAGTAACACCTACCATCACTATCAAAAGATAAGATACGATATGTTATGAGTAATCTACCCCCACTCAATCATGTATATAGAGATGATCCCTGTAGAGAATATCGCTCGATCGTTTCGCAAATACATATATATCACGAGATTAATACTAGTTCGTGAAATTAGTTATCACAAGATGCATGCAATGTAAAATTATTTTACTATTTTTCGTAGGAACATATGATATCGTCAAATGATACATTATATAGAATCAGATTAAAATTTTGTTTTTAAACGAAAGATGAGAACATGATAGCAGATTAAAATTAAACAGATGTTATTTTAGTCAGGCTAACATTTCTCTTGGATGTATAAGCACATTTCTACTCATAATATAGAAGCAACTAAGCAGATCGTACAGCTACAGTTATCTTATCAGTATTAAAGTAGAACGTAATCTTACTATATCTCCACACAATGATGTGTGCGTGAATCATTGGAAAGTATACGAATCAGGTGAAACATGTTCGTTACACTGAGCGCCGCGAGGGGCAATATCTTGTCATTGAGAAGATGGATTTTTTCATCATTTTACTTATATTCTACGGTAAGAAGTTAACGAAGTCATGGTATACTTTTTATAAATATAATATATGATTGACGGTAAGAGTATTTGATGAAATAAATTCGTTATTTTCTCTGACAGGGATAAGTCCGACAGTATCTCAACTTCGCATACCAGATGAGCTTAAGGAATGTTATGTGAATAATAACATGCAAAACTTTCGTCTTCCCATGAACATGCGCGTTCTACTGGATATCATTCGAAAAGCAGAGAAATATTCTTATGCTACAATGGATATGAGAACAATGTCATCTTCCTTGATGCACAGGTACAAGCTTCTAACGCAAGTTGAACTTATAATATCTCTAATAAAAAAAATTCTTACAATATCTCATATTTTTAAAAGAATTTTTCGTATTTTAAATTTATATAAACATTTCATTATATAGTAAAATTATGAAAAAATATCTTAAACTTCTTTAAATTTTATAAATTTTCTTTGGAAATTATATATAAAATAAATTGTGTAGAAATCTTAAAATATTTCAGAATTTACATATAAAAATTTTAGGAAAAAGATAGACTTTCCCGGCCGCGACATTTTAAAAAAAGATTTCAGTTCACATAAAAACTTTGAAAAACTTTTAAAAAGTTATGAAATTATGTAGAAATTGTGAAAAATTATGTGAATTTTAAAAAATGTTTATCAAAATACGTGTAACAGATTTTATAAATTGTATTTTACAATATATATACAGAGTGTCCCCGTATAAG
>NW_012039104.1:0-476 GCF_000956235.1 Wasmannia auropunctata | reverse complement strand
CTTAGAATCACGTAGATAATAATATATGTTCTATATAGATGGGAGAAGACTGTCATACATGGAAGATCTACGGAACGGATCTCATCATTTATATTACGCTGTCGCAACATAATCTCGTTGTCGTTGCGAATTAGGGAAACGTAATGGTATGACGGTGATAATGTGTAATAACGAGAATTGGAAATACTAGTAGAGATTGGGAGAGAGCGGGATAGAGAGAGAAAGAGAGAGAGAAAGAGAGAGAGAGAGAGAGAGAGAGAGAGATATTTCGCAGCTATCGCGCGTTTACATTACCGGAATGAATCATTTGACGGGAGTATATGATCAAAAGCGCGGAAGGCTTCAATAATATCAGGATGCGTTCTCGTCCGGTGCAATATTCGGCGCGACATTGTACGGTGTGCCGTCCTCTAAAACGGGGGCAGTATGATCGTTTCAACTGCAATTCATCGGGCGTGCTTTTGAATGCAGCCGGG
>NW_012039103.1:8218-9046 GCF_000956235.1 Wasmannia auropunctata | reverse complement strand
CAGCAGGTATAGATGGGATACCAATGGAGGCGTGGATTTATGCAGATGAAGGTCTTAAGAAAAAACTAGTGGATTTAATTAGGCTGATATGGAAAGAAGGGACAATCCCAGCAGATTGGAAGAAAAGTATTGTGGTGCCGTTATACAAGAGAGGAGACAAAGAAAAAGTCGGAAATTATAGAAGTATATCTCTTTTGTGTACGGCGTACAAGATTTATGCAGAGGTATTCAGAAGCAGATTAGAAGTGGAGGTGGCAATGAAGGAGTTAATACCAGAGGGACAAGCTGGTTTTAGAGCTGGAAGATCAACTCTGGACAATATTTTTGTTCTGCTGCACCTGATGCAAAGGGAGATGAGAATAGGGGGGAAAAATGGAAAGGTTTACATGATGTTTGCGGATTTGAAGGCGGCTTTCGACAATGTCGATAGGAATAAATTATGGAAAGAACTAAGAGGAAGGGGAATAGAAGAGGATCTGGTGAAAAGAATGGAGAAGATATACAAAGAAACGGAGATGGTGGTGAGAACAAAACAGGGTTTCACGAAGGCGTTCAGAACGAAGAAAGGAGTAAGGCAGGGATGTGTACTGAGTCCATTCTTGCTTAATTTGTATAGGGCGAGAATAGGAGGAAATGAAAAAGAGGGGTATAGGCAGAGTGAAAATTGGAAACAGTACCCATACAGCACAGAACGATTGCAGCAAAATTGTAGCAATCTTTCCTTGCAAGATTGCAATGTTGCAAAAACGTTGCAAAATGTTGCTGCAACGTCGTTACAACATTGCAGCAACGGTAAAATGTCCGCCTTTAGAAATATTGCAATACAAA
>NW_012039103.1:0-771 GCF_000956235.1 Wasmannia auropunctata | reverse complement strand
GTAAAGCCGTAAGACGTAAGCATAAGACAATCGACCAATCCCAATTGAGTGGAGGGGTTACGGACAACCTAATACTCAATTGGGATTGGTCGATTTTCTTACGCTTACGTCTTACGGCTTTACGGGATTTTATGTGTGAAGGCCTTTAATAAGATTTATTCAAGATCTCTTTTTCTGCTCATAAAATTAAAAGTCCCGGTTTGACTTGAACGCCCCTCGTACATTGTGTCCTTTTAATGAAAAACAATGTTACCGTTTTTTTTTAAAGTGTAGCCAGTTCAACTATAAAAAACATACCTTACAACACGTAGTTCAGTTTTTAAACTGGCATGGTTGCGCACCATATTGCTTAAAAGCCTTAAAAATTAATTCGCGTGATCTATGGCGGCTCTAATAATTGTGCCAATCTGTTGCTGCACTCGCTGCACTTTTAAATTCTGGCATTGCAGTATGTACGTGGACCCAGACAGCACAAAACACTAAAAGATGACAAACAAGGTCGGTAAATGACGCGTCGGTAGCGACACCACCTCAGGTCTTCCGCCGCACTTCGAGCTGTTTGGATCCAAAATGTCGACCACAACGCTCAGCTGATCAAAGATCCATAGATAGACGCGACGACAGGTACGTGGCGTCTATCTACAGACCTTGAGCTAATCAGCCAAAAAATATAATGTTTGATTTTTAGGTAAATGTTAATGTTTAGGCTGTTTAAAAGTTAAGTTAAAAAACATAAAAATAAATAATACTTGGTCGAAATTAGAAAAATAA
>NW_012039102.1:0-2392 GCF_000956235.1 Wasmannia auropunctata | reverse complement strand
AAAATTGCCGATAGTACTATCGATATTATCGATGCTAATAAAATAAACTATCGCACAATCGATAGTGACCACTATCGATAGTTTTCCACCTCTAATACCTATATAAAATAAAATATTTAAAAAAATATTTGTTTACAAATACTTTTTATAACAACAACGAAGATATAAAATATAAAAAAGTAACTACTGTTTAATAAATATTCATATTTTGTCTTGCTACGGAATATTTACATCTTCATTAATATTTTTATTTTTCGAAATTGTTCTAATATAGTAGATTCACTTTTAAAAGTACAATATTAAATGTCGTATTTCATTTATTAATCGAAGGAATTTACATATTGCAGTGCTATCAAGTTCAAAAAAGCAATTAGAAAATTCACTTGGTCGGAAAATAGAGAGTTTAGAAACTGCTATCAACAAACTCACAAGCGAAATTTCTATTTTAAATAAAACTTTAAAAGATAGAAACAAGAGTGTCAATTAACATTGTTTCGGATGAGAAACCATTCAGTCTTGATCCTCATACAAATAATTACTACCTAGAATATTCTGTCGACGAAGACCCTAATTCTACAAACATAAATTTTCCGTCTGATACAAATGGAAATGACTTCAAAATGGAAATGGCAATTATCACTGATCAAGTGCCAACAGAAAAGAATAAAAAACAAGAAAAAAATAATTCTAAGCAACTGCTGAGTACAGAAGAAACAAATATCAGTGTTCAAGAAGATGGGCCCAAGAAGATTACATTACCAATAAAAATTGGAATAGACGAAAGTACAGAATTGAAATGCAAAACCGATTCCAAATCCTCATCAGTACAATTGAGTAGTTCTGTACGATGTTTAGCATTTATTAATTTATTTATTTTAAAAGCAATATTTAATTTTATTTTTTACATGATATCATCCTTTTTTTGAAGAAACTAAATCAAACCGTCGTTAATATTGGTGGCGTTGAAGTTCCACATGAAAAATTAGCTCAATGTTCACGGAAATCATCATTAACCAAATTCGTAAAGGACGTGATGCTCCTTATTTTTACTGAACAAGAGATGGCTAATTGTTCGCTGACAGGCACTACACCGAATTTACATGTAAATCATAAAGATAATGTGCTTCAAAAACAGAAGTTGGATCCAATTCGATGCAAAGCTCTACATGGTAAATTTTGCTTATATTTTTATTTACTACTTCTGTTTTACAATAATGTAGTATACATATGTATTTCGAAAATCTACTACATCTCTCTTTTTCATTTTTAGAATATGTAGCAAAAGAAATGCCATCGAGATATGAGGAAAAACTCGTGCAGGAAGCTATAAAACAAAAACTACATTATATAAGTAAAAGAGTTCACGGAGTAGCGTTTAAAAAGGAGGCTAAATAAAACATAAGAAGATATATGGGTTATTACACTATACATAAAATATATTAGATTATACATGAATAAATACTATTTTACATACAGTAACCTTATATGATCATATATAATATAACATTTCTCATTCTAATAAATTAATATGTTTATATTTCAGGGTGTATTTATTTGTAAAAAAGAATATTCTGACTTTATCATTACAGACGCCATTGAAAACGCCACTCTTTTATATTCCAATGGTGCTTTCAATAGCGTTTTGCCAATGGTAATATTTTACTATTGAGGATTTTACTAATAGTAAAATCTCCAATAGTAAAATATTTTTACTAGTGGTAAAATCCCCAGTGATAAAATAGTGCTATTGGCAAAAACTCATTCAGTTTATCATTGAAAATACCATTGAAAACGCCACTCATTTTTAATGGTTTTTTTCAATGGTATCTTAATAGTAAAATCATCTCTTTTTTCGCGACGGGAGAGTAGACACGGGTATTGGTGTGTTAAAATTCTTAAATTCTTTGTGTTACAATATCCACCAAACTCGATCTGCATGCTGCTCGGTTTGTCGGCCTTAAAACACAGATTTTTTGCGTGAAATCGGAAACTTGTAACTTATTATTAAATTGACAAACAATTTAATATCTTCCGATGCTATTATGCATCTATAAATTCCCCTCCCCCCAAGCCTGTAAAGAAATTATTGCGAAAAATTACAGGCTTGGGGGGAAGGGAATTTATAAATGCATAATAGCATCGAAAGATATTGAATTGTTTGTCAAATTAATTATAAGTTACAAGTTTCCGACTTCACGCAAAAGAACTGTGTTTCAAGGCCGACAAACCGAGCGACGCGCATATCGAGTGTGGTGATTATTGTAACATGAAAAATTTTAACACACACACCAACACCCGTGTTGGCTTTTATAGGCTGTTTTCACTATATAGAAATATTTTGTTAGTGTACTTACCACAGTTCAGACTTCGGTATTTGTTTTTCCTCACTTCA
>NW_012039101.1:0-938 GCF_000956235.1 Wasmannia auropunctata | reverse complement strand
CTCTAAATGCATTAATTATTAAATTATTGCTATTATTGAAAGAAATCGCTTTATAATTAAATTATTTGTCAAAAATATTAGTTGTGACATAGCAAAACAATGAAAGTTTGTTGCAAAAACCTTTTCTTGCGAAGAAAATTTTTATCAGATTATGTTAATTATTATGTTAATACAATTTAAGGAAATTGATGTAACAATTTTTTTATCGTAATGAAAACATGAAAAGAAAATACAAGTTTAATTTCTTGATATGGAAAAGGGAATGTTGAATATAATATATATAAATATGGAGATGTAATTTAAACAATACATATAAGTGTTATATTCATTGCCAGTGACGGTGAGCGAAAGTGGAAAACATTGTCGTTTGTTACACATTGTCGAATCGTTTTGCATAATAATAGAAATTTAATTGTTAGGCTATTGAAAATAACATTTTTTCACAGATAGTTTGTAAAAATGTAGTCTCGGAGGAGGAAAAAAGTTTGAAACTTCCTCTCTCGCAAAATATTGCGGAATTTTGCGGAAACGTTTAAACAAGTTTTCGAGTGTACGTTTGTCGCGTTCCATTATAATGACAAACGAAATAATATGTGATTTAATGGCAGATTTTTTAGTCAACCTTTTTTCTCTGAAAAGGAAGAAAACTTAAATTTTACTTAATTTTTTTTAAATAATTAATTTTCAGACAATTGTTTAAAAATTAATTATTTATAATAATAATAAAAGTTGAAATTGAAAGTTTCTTCCATTTTAAAGAATCAATAAATGAGCTTTATATTAATCGAAATAAGAATAATTGAAAATAAGGAAATGAATTAGAATTTGACGTAAAACTTTTTCTTTGAAGTTAATTTTTCTCTAACAAAAAATTCAAATATAAATTTTTAGTTTAATTTAATATATTTTGAAAAAATATAAATATATATATATATATA
>NW_012039100.1:0-460 GCF_000956235.1 Wasmannia auropunctata | reverse complement strand
TATCTTCTGGTCTTACTCAAACACGTGGAATGTCCTTATTTAACTAATTGAAGTGCCATCTCTTGAAAAATCCGGCACTTATTGCCAGACGCAATTTTTGCTGTCTTTACTTTAGCCGAGCGTACGAATTACCACAAATTGCATTCTAATAAACAACTTTTTTTCTATGCTTCCAATCGTAGCTCAAAACGTCTTGTATTATTCGTGCAAGTAGTCCGATGCGCGCTAGGTACTTTTTTTGTACATAGGAGTTGCAGAACTTTTGTACTAATAAAATGTTTACGTCAGGTGACAGGTTATGATTCCCAAAAAAGGTAATTTTTTCATATTTGTTCGTTTTTACTACTCATATATACCTAGCGCGATGATATTTTATGTTTATTTCAATCCTGTAAAAGCGTTTTTAAATCCGTTCACTCGTTTCAGAGTTATCCATTAGAATGCAAATGTCGGTATTCCA
>NW_012039099.1:0-1065 GCF_000956235.1 Wasmannia auropunctata | reverse complement strand
GTCATTTCCCGATATCTCGATTTCGCTAAGGAGCTCGCGCATTAAAGCAACTTTGCTGGCGAAAGGGATAAGTTGCGGGTTGGAATAGGAGAGGCTCCGCGCCTCTGTCCTCGAGCGCGACTTACTACGGTCCATTTACGCGCATCTCGAGGGGCGAATCGAGATTCCACCAGTTCTCATCCGGCGCCCCGGAACTCCTTGAATTATCATCTTGAAACGCGGGTCGTGCGCGACCTACGAAATCTCACCATCGTTTCGCCCATCGGGAAGCGGGGAACGAATTGGATACGACCGCGGTGGATCCGGCGGACGATCCCGCAGGAATATTTACGTTCGCGCGTCCGCCGACCCGAGAACATCTTGATGTAGGCCACCTCGTTCCCTTTCGGCGAAATTTATGGGCACGCATAAAAAAGAAGGACCAAGTAGCGTTGGCTGAATTTTTTCGCCATTTTGGCGTTAAGAATGGGCCGTTCGGGCCGTTTCCCATGTTCCGCGGGAATGGGAGTATTCGGAAACGATTTTGAGAACTTCCTCTACCGGCAAAAATTTTTGGCCGGTACACCAGCTGTTTTTACAACTTTTTAATTTGAAACTTCAGATAACTCGACAGCTAAGCCTCAAATTAAATTCCTCTTAAAGCGAAGTCACTTGAAGTTAACGAAGAAACAAAGTTCTATCGTATACTCACGTTACTAGAGAGAAGCTTTTGCTTGCCAAAATAATTTAATTTCCGAAACAAGATATATAATTAAATATCTCTTTAATGACTTCGATGTTTTTGTAACAAGATTTTCTAAACTTTCCTTACGGGATTCCAATTATTTGAAGGATCTGAAAAGAAAGGCAAATAACTCTTGTAAAAGTTTTATCATGATCTTTATATATATATATATATATATATATATATAATGCAATAATGAATAGTGTCACGGTATGTACACGTCAAAATTAAATTTTAAATCGCTTCAAAAGTACATTTTAACAATTATTGCGTGCTTTGTGGTAGAGGGAAACTGGCGGACTTTTCAAACGTTATGACATTTATTTTTATGCTACTGTCGT
>NW_012039098.1:0-523 GCF_000956235.1 Wasmannia auropunctata | reverse complement strand
TAATATATAGTCAAACCTCGATAACTCGAATCTCAAGGGAAGAGAAAAACCCTTCGAGTTACAGAGTTTTCGACTTATCGAAATTCGAGTAAAAGAGGGTTAACATATGAAAATTCGACTTACGGAGGCTTTGTTTTTTGCTACGAGAATTTATAATTTTCCAATTATAATGGTTTTTAGAGGAAGGAATATTTAACAGTGATTATTTATTGCATACATATGATAAATGTAACCATAAAACAAAATACCAGGCTATTACTCATGCACGGAAAGAACAATTTTGCTGAATCCAGATTGGAAAATAATTTTTGTTCAATAATCAAAATAATTTTGTGCGAAATTCAAAATGATTGATAGAATATCAAAACATTTTATAGTAATGCTTATCAGTTTTAACACTCCAACAAATTATTTTGATGATTCAATAAAAAATTATTTTCAGATCTGTTTTTAGCAAAATTTTTAGGTCTTTCAACAAAATCGTTCTTTCCATGTGGTTACACATAGCTACAACTTCGAATTA
>NW_012039097.1:0-1850 GCF_000956235.1 Wasmannia auropunctata | reverse complement strand
ATATATATATATATATATATGTTTGTACATATGCATATCTTCTAACAAAAAATGATTGGACTTTGTGAAGAGATTAAATGGCGAATAGTAAATGCTAGAAATTAAATCACGATTGCAATTCCGGTTACGGAGAGATTACCGGGGACCGGATTCGCGTGCCGAGAGAATACTTGAGACCTGAAATAAAACTGAATATCGTAATATTACACCGTAATATCTGAAATGCAATATTCCGCGACGACTTTCGTATACGGGGTAGTATTTTAATTTCCGTTATTCCATTACATGTGACTTGTGCGCGGGTTTACGCATACACACATGCACGCGAGTCCTTTAAATATCAGGCTTTTTGCCGGACGTTATTGTGGAAAACGAGATTACGATGTACAGCCAGTAAGCTATCCGTACTATTACGATGCAGGTTACAAATTTAATGCTTCCCATTTCGAGCACGTGTTAATAGGTTAAGCTCGCCGCACAATGCGCTGTTCGAAATTTTTAATTAAAAGCACTTTACGGACACTCAGTTTTTTTCTCTCTCCATACAAATTATACTAGAAATTACAATGGAACGATAATGACAGACGTCTGATTCGTTATAACATACGTAGAGAACGGAGGAAATGAAAATCTAATCTCGCCGAGCGATTTAATGGGACAAAGTTCTATTTGCAAGTGGCACACTTATTGCCTCTTTACGGTGGGATCCGCCGATTTTATTTTGACGCGAGGAGAGGCAAGTGCGGAAAATTTCGACTAAAAGCACCAAAATCTATTTAACACCGAGGCATAATCTTATTATCCAGAATTAACCGAGATTAAACGTGCGCCTAATCGTGAGTAGCGATACGTTAATAAATTAAAATTTAATTAATGCCTTCACTTTTATTTCAAATTATACAGATGAAGGTGTTCTCCGTTTTTTGCAATATCGAGCTACCTTTTTACAATTGAAAAGAATTACATGCGTGACTGAATTTCGATAATAAACACACGTGCGATTTAATTAAATTAATTAAATATCGATAATTTGCTTCATTTTCAAATATGTGTAACATTCACGAATACGCGAATCGCGATAACGAGAGTACCGGTTGAAATATAGACCGTCCAGAAAGGCATATGATATTTCCGTTAAAGATATCTTCGTTACGCTATTAATGCCCGCTATTGCAGGTGCCCGGCGTGCCCAATTTCAAGCCCATTATTCATGCGCGTCACGCGAATTCGAGCCACAATTCGGCGCAATCCCTCCTACGATTATCCGCCAAATTTCCAAACGAGGAGGGGGGAGGGGGGGCTGATAATTCATACCGTCGCCCATTGCGCCGCATTATTCCGCGCGATTCGCTACACAATTCCTGGTAACCAACCGGATATTCTCGCGGGATGTGCAAATTCGTTTTACCAGCCGTTCATTTTTGTCGCAATTGATATGTTAACCGCTTAATTAACGACGTTGAATGACTGCATTAATTGTTGCTTAATTGATCACTAATATGCGATGCAGATTTCTCGCACATAAATTTTTTGACGTTTAATTAAATTAACGATAAAATTACAAGAATTTTCAATAACAAGATTTACATCCATTAAGAAGGTCACATTTATCTCTATGTTGAATATCAATATATTTGTTGTTAGACTGAAAAATTCTATTTCGTCGTTTGCTTTGAAATAAATTTGGCACATATAAAAATATATAAAAATCATATTTAATATATAGTCAAACCTCGATAACTCGAATCTCAAGGGAAGAGAAAAACCCTTCGAGTTACAGAGTTTTCGACTTATCGAAATTCGAGTAAAAGAGGGTTAACATATGAAAATTCGACTTACGGAGGCTTTGT
>NW_012039096.1:0-370 GCF_000956235.1 Wasmannia auropunctata | reverse complement strand
ACTTAACATGTCTTTTTTTAGATAGGACTAGCACGCAGCGCGCGCCATCCACGATTATTACAAATTTTATATAATTACAAAAAAGTCCTCATCCTCTCCTCACCTTCTCTCTCTTTCTTTCTCTCTCTCTCTCCACTCCTCTATCTTTCTCTCCCACTCTTCTTCCCTCTCCTCTCATTCGTTCTTTAATCTTATTCCATCTTCTTCATCCATCTCTCCTTTTCCCCGTTATCCACCAGCACTCTACGATATTCCTTCTTCCAACTTCCTTTCTCATCCCTCTCTGTCCAACTCCTGCATTTCTACCACAAGTCTTCATCCCCTCTCTTTTGTATAGTCTACACATTATTTTAAGATCGGAAGAGCACAC
>NW_012039095.1:0-972 GCF_000956235.1 Wasmannia auropunctata | reverse complement strand
CGGGAAAGGAAGCACGTGATCGCAGACAATGAGTCGGAGAACGGAAGTCGATAGCCGCGCGCTCTACCATGCCACCCCTAATTTCTTAATTTTTAAATATAACGCTTAAATGATATGGCAGTTCCTGCCTCGAGATCTACTATGTCCTTCAATATATATACATATAATAATTATTGTTATATAATTATAGAACTTATACAAAAATAATATTAAATCTCACAATTGTGTTATATATATGGAGCATTCTACGAAAACGCAAATGGCTCTGCCCATAAATGGTTTAATCATTTCTAAACGTATGAGTATTCAAATGTCACATAAGGATGTCTCGCGATATATGCTCTCAAGGCGGTTCCAGGGAGTCCCTAATAGGTGGGTGGGGTGCGAGATAAAGGAGAGTTTTTAGGATCGGTAGGTCAAGTAGTATCTATCGCGATGTACTTTACATGGAATCCGCCATGCCTGCGGAAATCGGGCCGCAGGTGTCTTCCCTATGATAGGACGAGGAAGGTTAAGCCGGAATCGTCTCTCCATGAAGGGCTCTGTGAAGATTTTCTCCTCCTACGCAAAACAAAAAACAAAAAAATCCTGTGTCTCAGTAATTAAAGTTTGTTTCAAAAATCTTTGATGACAGTTCATTAAGAACGCTACCATGGTCGCCATTTTGAAGTTTTCCAAAATCACCATGTGATATTTGATTTTACATAAAATAAACTGAATTTTGAGTGATTGTATGTTTAAAAAGGATCAAACTATTTATGGGCAGAGCCATTTGTGTTTTCGTATGGAATGATATATATACATACATATATATATACAGGGTGTCCGGTAATAACCGCCCAATATCTCGTAGGCTGGTAGAGCAGATTAAACTGAACAGAAAAGTCCTCTACCATTTTGCAAAATTCGCAATCGTTAACGAGATATTAATTTTTGAAGATTGGACTGAGTCGACAAGGCACACAGGGGATA
>NW_012039094.1:0-842 GCF_000956235.1 Wasmannia auropunctata | reverse complement strand
TAGGTGCTCCACTTGATGCAGCAAATGCCCTGCGAAGCATTCTTTGATCGATCAATTAGTAAAATTCTTTCCTCTGATTGATCAGAAACATTTGTAGCGTTAAGTGAACTGTACCCTTTTTATGTTAGTTCTCCGCTATTGTTTTAGCGAAACGCGTTTTTCAATGGATAGAGTCTCGTGTGGCATGACGTCCTGACAGGTTGCGGGGGGGTATATTCCGCTAGCTTGTCAAACGTAAGAGCGTGGGTCTTCCAGTGAATGTCTACGAGGCATAACAAGGATACGGACTGGAAGGAAAGTGGGCGTGAAGCAGACTTTGATGTAGAGAGAGAGAGGATTTCGCGGTTGGCTCGGATAGAGCAGGAATAATCACTGTTCTCTCATGTGGCATCTTTGAGTTAGATTTCATGAGCTTAAATATCACTTTACGTTTATTTTACTGTATAAACATCTTTAAACTATGAACTTTATGTATATTGAGTATTTTAAGCTTTTATATCTGTTCTCTAAATCTGAATCAGTGGAAAAGTACTGAAAAATCAGATGATTAAATCAGTACCTATTATTTAACTATAATTTGATTCATAATCTATATAAATATCTAATCTATATAAATATCTATATAAATTAAAATATTAATATTAGCTATAATTTCATTAATTACCAGTGAAATACTTAGCACTGATGCATTCAATGAATAACCATTGATAATCAGTGACTATGCATTGATTCAGATTTAGAGAGTGTATAGATATGAATATTTTCTATACGAATAAGCTTCTTGTACAGGCTTTACACGACACTCTTAATGTTGCATGCACGCAACATTTGTTATATTTTTA
>NW_012039093.1:0-726 GCF_000956235.1 Wasmannia auropunctata | reverse complement strand
TATTTACTAAAATATTTTTAATAAATAACACTCTCATATTTTTAATTCTAATATTAAAATTGTAAAAAGTGACAGTAATTGGGACACTGGCAGTAATTGGGACAGTTACCCTATATACTGGTCTAAAAAATTAAAGGATCACCTGTTCTATCCTCTAAAAATAGATAAATTTCAAGATAAAGCAACTTCGTCTAAAATGATCGTATCGAGATGTTCAAAAAAGCATTTTACAACTTGAAATCTCTACTTTCCAAATCGATACTTTAGAAGACGATCCTACTGATCTTTCATAAAATTACACGAATAGAAAAGGAGACCTGAATCTCAAAATTTTTTACAAACTTTGACAAGTTCCATGGCGTGGAACAAAAATCGCATATGAACGCGGGGTACAGTTTTTGAAAGAATGAATCTTTCTTTTTAATTTGCTTTTTTGTTGAGTGTCGTACGATTTTTTTTCACCGAGTTATTCAACATTGAAGCAAAAATGACCCTTTTTACTTCAATGTTGAAGAACTCAGTGAAAAAAATCGTACAACGCTCAACAAAAAAGCAAATTAAAGAGAAAGATTCATTCTTTCGAAAGCTGTACACTGCGTTTATGTGCGATTTTTATTTCACGCCGTGGAACTTTGCAAAGTTTGGGAAAAATTTTGCTATTTGTCACACCTTCATTTATATCTATGCGGTTTCAAAGAAACTCAGTTAGTCGTTTTCTAAGTATCA
>NW_012039092.1:0-530 GCF_000956235.1 Wasmannia auropunctata | reverse complement strand
TGCTATCTTGTTATCGATAAGATAGATATCATAGGACATAGATTATACATGAGATACATCGTAATTTTTGTTGTAGTTTCTGTCAAATGATACGCTTAAGGAGTGACACCTTTTAATTAAATCTTTTTTAACAAGTTTAAAAGTGATCTCTCCCGTTGTTTGCATCTCGGGAGATTGTAATGCGTATCTATAATATTCTGATACCATTGTGTATGCACACAGTTCTCCGGATCTTTCTTAAGATTTCATTGCTTTTCCACGATTACATAAATTAGGCAAAACGAGAAATCAATATAATGAGAAATATACATTATTAATAGATTTTGATATAATGCTTGTGCAACATTTACAAAAAAATTTTTAATACACATTGTTTTAAAGCTAATTTTATTATTAAGGATAACAGTGCAACATCTTATACACTTTCGTCGTTATCACGAAGAAGAGACAGATTGATGCAAGAAATTTAAAACCCCAATTAGAAATTATTATAGAATTTGTATAGAAGTTTTGTAGAATAATCTGCTCAT
>NW_012039091.1:0-1015 GCF_000956235.1 Wasmannia auropunctata | reverse complement strand
GAGAGAGAGAGAGAGAGAGAGAGAGAGAGAGAAATATTCTGTTATAATATATGAATTGCCACTCCTTATGTTGTTCGATTAGCAAGATAATACATTTTTTCACATATTGAGTTTTGATAACGTGATTATAACGTGATAAAACTTCCTTTTTTTAAAGTCTTTATCATCTTTAATTGTGGGGTTTTTCAATCATTTTCAATCATACGGAAAAAATCATCAATTTATTTGCACAGAAAGAACGATTTTGCTGAAAGATCTAAAATTTAACTGGAAATACAGAAAATAATTATATCGGAAATATTGATGAGCAATGCAGCAAAAAGTTTTGATAGTCTAGCAATTAGTTTGAGTTTCTAACATAATTATTTTGGAGTCCAATAACATTATTTTTAGATCTGTATTCAGCTAAAGTTTAGATTTTTTTACCAAAATTGTTCTTTCCGTGCAAATAATTAAGTCACATTTTTAAAAATGTGATACGACATATCGCCATAAAAAATGGACTTATTTAATTTTTCTAAAAGAACTTCTTAACTTACTTAAAAAAAGAAATTTGTTATAAAAATATATACGTACTCTTTTAATTGTATTAATTCCGTAGTCAAAATAGAAAATGGATGGAAATAATCTTCTGCAGTTATGTCTCTAGTTATGTTTCAGAAATAGTGCACACTTTATTATAGTAAACGGAACGTCTGATCTGGACGAAAGTTTAGCAAACACTGAATTCACATAAATCAATATAAACAAGAAACAAGACAATTATTTAAGATTGCTATCTTGTTATCGATAAGATAGAAATCATAGGACAATTATTTAAGATTGCTATCTTGTTATCGATCGGAAGATCTCATAGGACATAGATTATACATGAGATACATCGTAATTTTTGTTGTAGTTTCTGTCAAATGATACGCTTAAGGAGTGACACCTTTTAATTAAATCTTTTTTAACAAGTTTAAAAGTGATCTCTCCCGTTGTTTGCATCTCGGGAGATTGTAATGCGTATCTATAA
>NW_012039090.1:0-398 GCF_000956235.1 Wasmannia auropunctata | reverse complement strand
ATAGCGATAGAATAACGGAACGATATCCACAGTACTGTTGTTTATATCTACCGGCAATTTTAAAATATGTCCTGTGTATTAGCAAGAATTGAAATTATTGATAATATAAAAATAGTCTTATATATTATAGATATCTAAGCTTGCTAGATGTTTATATAGAATTATTGGAATCAAACAGCGATTGTCAGACGATAAACGAAATATGCCAATGATATAAAAGAAATAAAAAATGTAAATCAAATGCCACCTGTAAAAATTGTGTTGAAAATGTTGTATTTTTATATACAAACGTAGAATTCCAAATGCATTTTCGATAAGTTATAAATACGAAATAATATGGATAAAATTTTATAATTACGTAGATATAGGTTAGACATATAGATCGGAAGAGCACACGT
>NW_012039089.1:0-532 GCF_000956235.1 Wasmannia auropunctata | reverse complement strand
GCATACGATGCATATACACATATGTCAATTGCAAGAAAATAGCTTTCCTATGCATGGTAATATATTATATTAAGAATAATTAATTATGCGGAAACGAAAACGCAGCCTATAAAATTTATCGACAACGTTAGAAAATAAATGTATTTTCATATGCGAAATTTTTCGAGAATAAAGCCCTATAACAGTGAAAAGTGAATTTAGTACGGACATGCACCTGCACAAATAATTGTATACCCGGCCGCGCGCGGTGTAGAAAAGTGGATTTTGCCATGCGTAGGTTACGCCACTTCTTCAGAGGGCGTTAGTGCACGAGGGCATTTCGCCGTGACAGACAAAAGACCGTCATGTTCTCTTGTCCAATACTGGCAGTATTCCAGTCAGTCCTCTCTCTGCCTCTCTTTGCTCCCTCTGCTCTCATTCAGTCAGGTTTCTCTCTGATGTCACTCTGTCGCGCACCCGCACTGACCCGCACCACTCTCTCGGACCTCGGCACTCTCGCATAGTTCGGCCATCCCCACCACCTTAAGGTTCA
>NW_012039088.1:0-374 GCF_000956235.1 Wasmannia auropunctata | reverse complement strand
AGATTCGTCAAGTGCGATCCGCGTGATCATAGCGACGCTTAGCTAAATGTTACTGTTCAGTGCAATATGGCAGATGTGCGACATTTTATTAGGTGACTTTCACGCGATCGTACTACCCACGCCACCCACACAGCGGATCTTTCGCGAAATGAAAACGCGACATCGATATTATCGACTCTCGAAAAGATGCATACGATGCATATACACATATGTCAATTGCAAGAAAATAGCTTTCCTATGCATGGTAATATATTATATTAAGAATAATTAATTATGCGGAAACGAAAACGCAGCCTATAAAATTTATCGACAACGTTAGAAAATAAATGTATTTTCATATGCGAAATTTTTCGAGAATAAAGCCCTATAACAGT
>NW_012039087.1:0-340 GCF_000956235.1 Wasmannia auropunctata | reverse complement strand
TGTACAGCGAAAGTGAGAGCTATAATTTTTACAAGCATCATTTTATTATAATATGTTAAGGTACACGGTTTCATTTATTATCAATGCTGACGATACTTACTTCTCGAGGTGATCAGTCAGTTTTTCTGATTCGTCTGCTTTAATTGGTCGATCTATGTCAGATTCCTCCAAATCACGCTTAGCGCCCGTCATAAATAATTCTCTCATCCACCTGTGCGAATCGCAAACAATCGGTATACTTTATTATATTACAGTATAAAGACTATACTGATGCAACGTTTTTTTTCTTCTGTTTTGTTTTTATATTCTTTTCTTTCTTCTTTTTATTTTATCAATAATG
>NW_012039086.1:0-505 GCF_000956235.1 Wasmannia auropunctata | reverse complement strand
AATAAAGCTCCAGCAGACTTGAAAAGTGGATTTAGTACGGACACGCACCACAAATTGTGCAGAAATCTTGATTTTGCTATGTAATTTAAATCCACTTCTTCAGAGGGCGTTAGTACACGAGGGCATTTTAGCGTTACAGCTAAAAGGCCGCCATGTCCTCTCTCGGATCCTCTCTGATATTACCCATCCAACGTTGGCAATGTCAGCCACTATTATTTTATTGCGGACTTAGCCGGACAGTTCCAAGTAAGCTATTTGATCATTCATTTGTGTACTTTTTATTTCTGCAAACAAAAACCATCTCTTAATATAGGGTGGACCTCGCTTCGCGTAAAAAGTTACAAACCCATGTGGAATCTCGCTTCGCGTTGTAAAGTACAGTCAACAGCAATGAATCGCTGGGTCACATAGCTAGTGAACTTACCGACGTGTCTGACTTGCTAGGCACGCGTATCTGACTAGTCAGTAAGTCGGTAAATTCACCGGTCTATGTGACCCAGCGATT
>NW_012039085.1:7938-8472 GCF_000956235.1 Wasmannia auropunctata | reverse complement strand
TGAAAGCGTGAATCTTGACCTTTAATTTGCACACTCGATCAGTATTATACGATTTTTATTTTACTTTATGAAACTTCGCAAATTTAGTAAAAAAATTTTAGATTTGATTTATCTCCATTTGCATCCGTGCAGCTTTGTAAAATCAGTAAGTCATTTAATGAATTATAGATTTCGAAAGTAGAGACTTTAAGCTGTGAATTGCTTTTTTGATCATTATGTTTTGTTGAATTTTTTAAAATTATCGATATATTAATGCATTGCCCGGACCATTAGTTTTGTGATTCTACATACAGTGGCGGACAAAAGTAAGTTTAAAGTCGTTCTATCCTCTAAAAATAGGTAAATTTCAAGATAGAACAACTTCATCAAAAATTATCGCAACGAGATTTTTAAAAAAGCAATTTACAGCTTGAAATCTCCACTTTTCAAATTGATACTTGAGAAAACGACTAACTGAGTTTCTTCGGAGCCGCACAGATATAAATAGAGGTAAGACAAATCGCAAAAAATTTTTTCTAACTTTGCAAAGCTTCA
>NW_012039085.1:0-307 GCF_000956235.1 Wasmannia auropunctata | reverse complement strand
TAGGCACGTGTGAAGGGAGTGGGCGAGAGGGAGGGGGGCGAGAGGGCGGAGGGCGCCAGTAGCGCATGGGCATAAAATAAGAAGGGGATAGTGAGAAGGCGTGGGGAAGGTATAGAGGCGCACGGGCGAGCGGGCAGGGAGCATAAGAAAGAGAAGAGAGGTGATAGAGTAGAGAAGTGAAGGCAGTGAGCGAGGAAAGAGATGAGTGGAGAGCAGGGCATAACGGGAAAGGAAGTAATAGAGGGATTAAGGGGGGGAAGGGTGAAGGGGATGAGAGAGAAGGGAAGAGAGCGCAGTGGCAGTGTAG
>NW_012039084.1:0-400 GCF_000956235.1 Wasmannia auropunctata | reverse complement strand
GGACTTCCGTTTCCGGAGCGATCGTGGGTAGAGCTGAGTTTGTGCGAGGATTTAGAGAAGTGTGAAGGGTGGGCAGTAAGAGTGGAGGGTGAGTGTGGAGAGTGTGGGGTGAGAGAGTGGAGTGAGAGGTGTGGAGGAGCGTGTGTGGAGGGAAAAAGAGGAGAAAGGAAGGGAAGAGGAATAAGTGGAAGTGTGTGGAAGAAAAGAGAGGTTAGGAAGATAGGCACGTGTGAAAGGAGTGGGTGAGAGGGAGGGGGGGCGAGAGGGCGGAGGGCGCCAGTAGCGCATGGGCATAGAATAAGAAGGGGATAGTGAGAAGGCGTGGGGAATGTATAGAGGCGCACGAGCGAGCGGGCAGGGAGCATAAGAAAGAGAAGAGAAGGTGATAGAGTAGAGAAGT
>NW_012039083.1:0-583 GCF_000956235.1 Wasmannia auropunctata | reverse complement strand
TTATTATTTTATGTATTATTTTATTATTATTAGTGTAATTATTTATTATATTATTTGAAAATGCACATAACATATATATAAATACAGATGCATGTATGTAAATATAAAAATAAAATATTTATTATTTATCACATATTTAATTCTGTATATAAATATGTATCTATACTGCATATAAAATTATATGTGGACGGTCAACATATTTATCATGTAAAGTTCTTTCTAAATCTTTATGGTCATCATACTGTATCCATTTATTAGTTTTTCGGTAACATATCGTAGTATAATGCCCAATATCTTTCTCGTTGGAATCTTGTTCGTGTTATAGGTGATTTATAATTAATTATTTCTACCAAACTGTGCTCTTTTTTTAGAAAAGAAAACATAATCTTTCGTGGGACTTCCGTTTCCGGAGCGATCGTGGGTAGAGCTGAGTTTGTGCGAGGATTTAGAGAAGTGTGAAGGGTGGGCAGTAAGAGTGGAGGGTGAGTGTGGAGAGTGTGGGGTGAGAGAGTGGAGTGAGAGGTGTGGAGGAGCGTATGTGGAGAGAAAAAGAGAAGAAAGGAAGGGAAGAGGAGTAAGTGGA
>NW_012039082.1:0-315 GCF_000956235.1 Wasmannia auropunctata | reverse complement strand
CTGGGGATCAGCCGAACCTACTCCAATCTTGTACAAGGTGTGAAAATCCTCACCCACCTGATTTTGCTCCACACAATCCACACAAAAACGCCGGACCTGTATACATTATTATCGCATTTCCGGCATAAGTCCGAACTCAGCGGAATTATATATCAATTTCAATCCTTGGAGAGCAGCATAACTGTTCGCCACGGTGTTCGAGATACAGTCCTTAGGGAAAGTACATTAGAAATAATACAAAGTTCGCATCTTTCGAAAAGAACGTTGCAAAAACGGTAAGTTACATTTTGATTATTACTTGTATATATGTATTTA
>NW_012039081.1:0-749 GCF_000956235.1 Wasmannia auropunctata | reverse complement strand
AGATAAAGACATGTTCTTCAAGTCCAAATATTCTATAGAATAGATTAGTGATTTTTATTACGCACATTTCTATATAATATGTCGTTTATAGTGTCATTTCGTCGCATGTAACTTTAACATACAGAGATTAAAAAACATCTAATGAAATCAATGTTGCAATTGATTCTCTTTTTGTTTTCGAGGATAATTTTAACGATTCTCAAAGGTAAATGGAAAGTAAAATGCGTTATTTATAACGTTGTTATCATTTTTTATAATAATCTAACAATTTTTCCTAACGGTAATATTAACGTCAGAGTTGAGAAAGTTATTTAAAATGATAACATTATTGTATATTATATTCATAGTCAAATTATACCCAATTTCAGTTATTTTAAAACATTCCAATAAGTCGCCACTGCTCCTACTCAATAATACTACTCGTTAACTTATAGTTAAAACTTATAGTTAAAACTGTTGGAAAACGGAAATGGGAGGTCGACTGAGCGAACGCTAATTTAATATACAGTTTAGACTTTATTCTATAATACTATCACAGTGCGTGCGGATCGTATGAGCGGTACAAGAGAAGTGAAGATGTCGCCATAAGAGGCGCCGTCTCGATAATAATGAAGCATACATAGGCTGCGTTCCTCTTGGCGCTTACAGCGCTTATAAGCATCATTTGTCTTTGTTTAATATTTGATAAACAACAAGGATGAAATGATTTTGTGAGCCCTGTAACCAGCTGTAAGCGCCAAACAGAACGC
>NW_012039080.1:0-607 GCF_000956235.1 Wasmannia auropunctata | reverse complement strand
TATATAGCCGAAGAAAAGCAATTTTGATATACGACTTCCGTGTCCAACATTTCGTGTAAGATAAAAATATTTACGATTCAAAATATATGTATTTCGTGTGTAAGATAAAAATATTTATGTGACTAAAAAATGTGTGTGTGTGTGTGTGTTATATATTTTATAGCTTGTGACACAACAGATAATTACATTTTCTGTTGCGCCATAAGCTATAAAATATATAACACATACACACTTTTTTTTAGTCACATAAATATTTTTATTTTACACACGAAATATACATATATTTTGAATTGCAAATATTTTTATGTTACACGAAATGTTAAAGAAACAGTAAAATTAAAATCGTAAACCCATATATTCGTTGATAATGACTGATACATAAAAAATATGGCTTAGATATACCTATAATACAATATTTGCTAAACATAATATAAAATTTTACAGTAACAAAAAAACGGCTGTATTGCTATTTTTAGAAGATAAAGACATGTTCTTCAAGTCCAAATGTTCTATAGAATAGATTAGTGATTTTTATTACGCACATTTCTATATAATATGTCGTTTATAGTGTCATTTCGTCGCATGTAACTTTAACATACAGAGATTA
>NW_012039079.1:0-883 GCF_000956235.1 Wasmannia auropunctata | reverse complement strand
TTTGTTTTTTGTGAAGTTGGCACCCCAAAACTTTTTTAATAGATTTTTTTGCACAAAATTTTTATACATTTTAGGAAAAAATGTGGGGAATCAGAAGAGAACTTTTATTTTTTTAGAGAAAATTAGATATTTTATATATTTAATATTGCGAATAAAATAAAATTTACAGAACAGAAGTAATAAGTAAATATAATTCTTGTACTTATATCTATACTGGCTCTCTCTTGCTTTAAATGATTCTATAAAATTTTATTACATTTTTTATAATTTTTAATATTTTTTTTTGTAATGTAAGATTATTAATAATTTTATTATAATCACTTATTATACCTTTACAAACATGATGACATGAGGCATAACAACTTCTTCTGCAGCTACTGTATACCGTTTATGGAGCATGTCATCATATTTATGCTAGTTAATAATATTATTAACATAAGCTACATAATGCCCACTATTTCCGCTCCCTCCATATGATATAATGCCTGCAAGACGATAATCTTGATTTTCAATATGAATAATTTTTTGCATATCGGCCAAATAAAATACCTTTTTTTCAATATTAATCGCACGGAGATAAGCATCATCGGTGAGGATGCTTGTATCAACTAATATATGAGGCCCATATTCGATAGTTTCAATGATTTGAGCTTTACAAGTTTGACATCAATACTAACGACAACTTGCGGATATTTGACTGATTACAATCTTTGCAGGTTTTCGTTCTTATGCAACTTGGAGTTGTTTGAAATAAATATTCAGCTAAATGCGCAGCATTACAATTAGTATTTAATGTAGATAATTGCCGAGTGCACGTTATTATTTAAAAAATTGGCGTAGTAGACAGTATTTGACCTCGCAAAGTGTAATGTTTTGCACAAAG
>NW_012039078.1:0-516 GCF_000956235.1 Wasmannia auropunctata | reverse complement strand
ACGTGTGCTCTTCCGTTCTAAGTCCCGAAGGCGAAAAAATTTTTAACAGTTCCGGCAGTTCTGTCGAGAGTTCTGGGTAGCACCCCAAGAGTTCTAACAATAGTTCTTATCACTCGAAGCCGTAAAATTAATATCAAAAAAAATATCGCGATTTTTCGTTTCACGGATCGAAAAATTTCTAACACCCGAGGGCGAAAAAATTTTTAACAGTTCCGGCAGTTCTGTCGACAGTTCTGAGTAGCACCCTAAGAGTTCTAACAAAAGTTCTTAATACACAATGCTCTAGTATTAACGGTTGAGGAGTTCTCTCAAATTTTCGTTTTGTTTTTTGTGAAGTTGGCACCCCAAAACTTTTTTAATAGATTTTTTTGCACAAAATTTTTATACATTTTAGGAAAAAATGTGGGGAATCAGAAGAGAACTTTTATTTTTTTTAGAGAAAATTAGATATTTTATATATTTAATATTACGAATAAAATAAAATTTACAGAACAGAAGTAATAAGTAAATATATTT
>NW_012039077.1:0-307 GCF_000956235.1 Wasmannia auropunctata | reverse complement strand
CTAATACAAAAAGAAAAGCTGAATTTGTAACAACTAATAAGTTGCATTGATAGCTTATAATATATTCTCCTATAATTGTGCAAAAATGTTAAAACAGAGATTAGGAAAAGTGAAGAAAGTTTTATTGGTTTCATAAATAAGTGCTATGTGAATCAACAGAAGATAAAAAAATAGCAATTCTGTCTTTCCGCATGTATTATAATGTCAATGCTCTTTAAACAATCATAAATTTTAAATTAGAATTGTAAAGCATTTCTCTAATGCCTGATATAATTAGTGTAACAGTGTAGATATTCTAATGCTACAT
>NW_012039076.1:0-749 GCF_000956235.1 Wasmannia auropunctata | reverse complement strand
AATGAGTCTGCAATATACCAAAATATAGATACCGAAAAGATTAGACAGATCCAAAAATATTCAATTTAATATACATTCTACCTTGCGTAGGGGTCTGTCTAATCTTTTCAGTATCTATTTTTTTTGTTATATTGTAGACTCATCTATTTAGTAAGGCAAAGATTTAATAGATATTCAATTTAATATACTTTCCCCAACCTCCCTCCAACCCCCCCATTGGTATTATTTTTTTTGTTACTTTTTTTGTTAATAACTTTTTAATGAATAACGAGCGACAGCTAAAACCACCTGAAGGTTACTTGGGGTCATGCCCTTCACAACATATATAAAGGACAAGATCAATGGAGCAGCCTCCCTTCATCGGTATATTTACCCATCAATCAGTAAATTTTGGATCGATCATTTTTGGTTTGACCAAAGGATTTTAATTCTTTTTAATACCGTATTTTCGGTGCAGAAATCCCGATCGATTCGGATAACTTTTTTTATAATCGGTTTTAATCGAACATTTTCGGCAGGGATTACTATTTGCTGTGAGCTAACACGATAGCGGTCGCAAGGCGGATCTTGTCAAGCGCGACTTGTTTGCTCCGATCGCATCTTCGCGGTATCAGATAAGACTAAGGTGCCCGCCTTGAATTCGAACTTTAGTGAATAAAGCAATGTATTTTGTTGAGTTAAGAAACCGTAACGTCTACCTTTTTTTTTATCTACCTTGTTCACCGGTCCTTCTGAAAAGGTCGCACGAG
>NW_012039075.1:0-346 GCF_000956235.1 Wasmannia auropunctata | reverse complement strand
TCACGACCCCAAATTTCATGACCCCAAGTAAAAAGTCGTGAAGCCGCATGTTCACGTATTGAAACTTTCGTTATTACTAAATACAAAGACTATAGACACAACCTCATTCCTCACTGGGAAGCGTCTGCGTGTTTATATTTGTATCATCACATTCAAAGTTATATAAGGTCAAAGTCTTATTTCGCCTTATACAATATATGAGTCTACAATATACTAAAAATAATAGATATCGAAAAGATTAGACAGACCCCTACGCAAGGTAAAAATATTTATTAAATCTTTGCCTTACTAAATAAATGAGTCTACAATATACTAAAAATAATAGATATCGAAAAGATTAGACAGA
>NW_012039074.1:0-880 GCF_000956235.1 Wasmannia auropunctata | reverse complement strand
TTTAAAATTCCACATCACACATTTAAATTAAAATCAGCGATGTTGATTGTCAACTTGTCGGTACCATCTTGGATTTTGCATCGACCAGTAATGACTGTTGTGTCGGTTCAATATGTCGGTACTGCAAAATGTTGCTTCATCACTAAACATAACGAAATTGAAGAAACCAGAAATTTGATTTGTAGCCCATCGGCAGAACGCAACCCTGCGCCTTCGATCGTCTTCGCTTAAGGCCTGAACTAATGTAATATGATAAGGATCTCAAAATGTGCCGTTGATCTTGGCACTCCTAACTGACGCTCTATTTCTCGACAACTAATACGAGGATTCATATGAACCATAGCTAAAGTAACTATGGTGCATGCATCTAAACGATTTTCATTATAGCGCCTTCTGACTCGGTGAATATTCATTCGCCTGACTCGTCTTTCTATAATATGAATTATTTGGAATAAAGGATGACATCTGTTTGGGTACCTCATTTGATATAGCCTTGCAGCTGCATGGTAATTATTTCGACATTCATCTAGTATCAAGAAAATATCAACAATTTCGTTCCAAGAATAGTCGACCATAATTAAAATTTTATAATAAATAATGCCTACACACAACGAGATACCTAATAATATATGTTTATAATAGTTAGGTTAGGTTTAGTTTATAATGTCTCTTCAAGAATATTGGAATTCTCAACAACATTGGAATTCTCTGTGTATGCACATAAACTCTTTCTAGACCCCATTTGATGTCTACCCTTTTTTATAGAAAAATTCCGGGAAAAAAGTTTCATATATAATTATATATAATTATATGCAAAATATGTCTATATATGTTTCTTTCCTTTGTAAAATTATTCTTTAATACAAAATTGATAATAATA
>NW_012039073.1:0-756 GCF_000956235.1 Wasmannia auropunctata | reverse complement strand
TTCTGCGCGTTAACTAAACGCGTTTCTTGGTTTTAGGTAGTTTATTTAAAACTTTGGGATATACATAGATCTGTTGATTATTGTACGTTTAATGCGCATATTTTGGAGGGAAAAGAATGAGTGAAGAACATGAGTAAAATGTATTTGTGCAACATATGTTGCAACGCAATGGTATGCACGGATGTAATAATATATTATTTTAATCGAGGAGATAAACTAATCTTATACTAAACTTGTGTATACTTTTTGTATTTAAAGTGAAATAGGTATATTCGAAATTTAGCGAATGCAAAAAGGAAAAGTCTACGTTACGTTAGAGAAGAGCACGTTATCTACGCTATCTAGCACAGCGATGAAAAATAAACTAAAACGTATCGACAGAAAAATCGCGACTTTCGTAGACGCGTACGATGGCGAATGATAAACTTGCCTTTGCGATTGCGACGAACCGAGTAACAGAGATCATTAAATTCGATGTACATTCGCGTGTTCCATGATTTCTCAATTCCCAGCAATGTTTCCGATTTCTGCACATGGATCTTGCAGTCGCCATCCAGCATCCTCGCTGCATCACTTTCATCATTTACTTCCGACATCTTACAAAATACTACATAAAATTAGCTGTCTACTGTAAATTGATTAATTGAAGAACTGGTGTTTACACTACGTGTACGAGCATGATATACAATCAATGATGCTTAATGATGGTCGAATATTATGGCTACAATCCACTTGATGCTGCAAATGCTTCGAAGC
>NW_012039072.1:0-583 GCF_000956235.1 Wasmannia auropunctata | reverse complement strand
TAAAGACACTCTTCCATAGGATAACAAGAAAATCGTTGTCTACAGAATACCGTGCAGAGACTGCGATGCAACCTATGTCGGACAAACGAAGAGACAACTAAAAACTAGGATCTCTGAGCATAAAAACGACATTAATCATAAAAATACACACTCAGTTATCACCGAACACAGGCTGCATTTAGGTCATGAAATAGATTGGGAGAAAGTAGAAATTTTAGATACAGAGAGGTTTTATAATAGAAGATTAGTCTCGGAAATGCTGCACATCACGTTGCAAAATAAAAGTATTGTAACGATGCACCCCCTGCAAAGAACAGCATCGTCCCTGTCAACCACCCTCTGGCAGGAACCGGGCGCGGCGCGCCTGGACTATCTTTTGTTTCCACCACCCAGGCAGGCGCACGAGGAATTTTGCCCCACCAAACGTTCCTCCCTCTTGCAACCCCCCCGAAGATCACTGACGAAACGCGGAGAAACCCGAACGCGCGCCCGAGCGGGCATAAAAGCCGGAGGTTTTTTCCCAAAGAGTCACTCCGTCTTCACGCCCGACTCGCTACCCGCCAGTCCCGCCAGAAGACCACCC
>NW_012039071.1:0-836 GCF_000956235.1 Wasmannia auropunctata | reverse complement strand
ATACATATATGGTATGGATGGTATACATATACCATCGTTACCTATTGAGCCGTGTTTGCCCCTGTAAAATCTGTTGCGCAACCCGTCGTACTGCCAAATATGTAAGTGCAACACTCTGTACACAATACAAAGTGCAACGAGAAGAATTAGCAATCTATTACGATTAGAACCGGCAGATTAGGCGTTTACTCGCTACTTTTAAGTTTATTAACATTTCCTTCCAAAGTTGGGAACTCAAGCCTGAAATTAGTAGAAACGCACGCGGTAGATTGTATGTACTCAATGTGTCCGCTGTGACAAACAGAATGCATAATCCGAGTATTCGCTATTCTTTGAATTGTTGATAAAATTATTTACAATTGGATCAATTAAATATAAAGATCTAAATAATTTAGATACGTATAATATAAATTTCGTGGAAATGGCGAACGCAATAAACAAAAAATCTAATATGAAATTTAGTAGAAGATTTAGTAATGCGTGACTTGGAGGAAAAAGCGTTATTGACATATGGAATTGAGATACCTTTTTACTTTAGATACGTAGACGATATAGCTATGGCAGTCCATAAAGAACACATAGATGAAATTTTTAACATTTTCAACAACTTACATCCAAAATTAAAATTCACTCTTGAGATAGGAGGTGACAAATTAAATTTTTTGGATGTTACTATCATTAGGAACAACAATCGGTTGGAATTTGATTGGTTTCATAAACCAACGTTCTCGGGAAGATACCTCAATTACATGTCATCACATCCGTTATCACAGAAAGGGGCAGTAATCATGGGTGCAGTAGACAGGGCTTTTATTCTTTCCGAACCGAAATACCAT
>NW_012039070.1:0-377 GCF_000956235.1 Wasmannia auropunctata | reverse complement strand
TTCAACAGAACAGCAATATCGGTTCGATAGACGGTTTGATGACAATTTCATGCTATGTGTCTTCGTAACATTACCATGACATTGAGAATGCTAACACGTTCATTTTTATCTTTGACGCGTATAAAATATCTAACTGGTGGCCTTACGGATTGTACAAGATGTTCATTGAGAGATGTATGGACATTGAGCGATTTCTGTAGTCAAGCGTTCCGTCATCGCTAACAATTCAAGACCTAGTTGTAGAACTTGTAAATATACGTACTTGAAAATATTGTAGAATTGACACTAAATGATATTTGTATGTATATGAAGCCGTCAACTAGGCTTTTTATATTCAAACTCGAACATTGCCTTAAGCAGGTATACTTATATTTAAG
>NW_012039069.1:0-579 GCF_000956235.1 Wasmannia auropunctata | reverse complement strand
CGTTTTAACCACTCAGAAACGTGTTTAAGAGTTGGTTATGAAACGTTTCAAAGAAACAATTGTGAAAAGTTGTAAAACGAATATATGCTACTTGAGATGTGGCTTTATGACATTACTATGATATCGAGATGTAACGTGAGTGAGATTGCTGACACATTCATTTTTATCTTGGGCGCGTATAAAATATCTGGCGATTGTCGCAAACGAATGTATGTCATTTCTTTGTAGTTAAGACCAATAGTGGTATTGGTTCGATAGAACAGCGGTTCGACGGGTGGTTCGACAGAACAGGGGTATCAGATCGATAGCTGTTCAACAGAACAGCAATATCGGTTCAACAGGTGGTTCGATGACGGTTTCATACTATGTGTCTTCATGACATTACCGCGACATTGAGAATACTGACATGTTCATTTTCTATCTTCGACGCGTATAAAATATCTAACTGATGTGAGTGATGCTGCTCGCAAACGAAAGAATGTGATTTCTTTGTAGTTAAGATTTAGTTAGATAGACAGAAGAGCGGTATCGGTATGACAGGCAGTTCGACAGAACAGTGGTATCGGTTCGACAGGCAGT
>NW_012039068.1:0-364 GCF_000956235.1 Wasmannia auropunctata | reverse complement strand
AAAATAAAGTTGCAACCTCATTGTCCGCGAGTGCATGTAGTGAAATGAATTAAAGAACAGACTCATTAATCGCGGACACACTAATAAAGAGCACACAAATATACGGATAGGCACAGTAATAGGGGGGCCCTTAATATGGCCATCGCGCCATGGAGGAGCACACTAATAGGGACAAAAACATTGTTTTATTTTTATTAAAATATATTAAAATATTAATATTTTTTACATAAAAAAATTTCATTAGAAAAAGAAATATTTGAAAAATCGATAGTAACTTTAAACAGACAAATTGAAAGCTACAGTATTTAGTAATTAATACAGTAATAAACAAATTTTCTTAAAGGCACACTAATAGGGACACTTA
>NW_012039067.1:0-586 GCF_000956235.1 Wasmannia auropunctata | reverse complement strand
ATTTCCAATGACTTTAAGTCAAATAAAAATGTTTGAGAGCCTCAACGCAATCTCCATCAACGTATATACCATCGAGAACAAGGAACAAGTATCGATCCTACCGATTCGCCTTGCTGATACGAAGAAGCAGAAGCATGTCAATTTATTGTACATTTTTATTTGACTTAAAGTCATTGGAAATTCAATGTCTTTGAGATTTAACACAGATTTATAATGCGGATATGAGGATTCCCGTTCCGCGTGACTTTTAGTTGGATGTAGAGCAGCAACCACCGACCATGCAAAACATGCATTGTTCATAGATTGCACGTTCACGACCGCTCTCTTCGTCATAATTTCTCGCGGTAACTGGATATGACACCCCGCATGCAAAGGATTAAACTTATTTATATTAACTAGCAAGTTCAATATACGCGATAATGCCCACCCACTGTCACGTTCTTGAAATTCTTCCAGCGACGCTAAGGTAGGCTCAACAACGCGCGAATCATACCACACGCGTAAATCGGAGCAAAGATAGAGTTCACAGTTTCTGGTAATAACACTTTTATTATCACGTTTGTCACCCGTTACAAATTCACCGTTA
>NW_012039066.1:0-716 GCF_000956235.1 Wasmannia auropunctata | reverse complement strand
CAAAATATCGGTGAGATCACCAAACACGTGCTAAAATGCATTTTAGCATTTTTACACAAGCGCCGATGTACGGCAGCTGTGACACATTAGATTGTAATATAATATTTTTTTAATCTAAATGTCTCGCGGTCACGTTATCGAACACGTGTTAAAAACGTAATTAAGCATTTTGATCAAGCGCCAATGTATGGCAGCTTTCTGCGATATCACGTCGCGAAATCAAACGATATCTGCAACATTTGCGAAAAATAGGCCACATCCATTAGTTTCGGCATATATATTGCAAAGATTTAGATACATTTCGTCATTGGTGAGATTCAGTGCAATCAGGTGATTATGAAAATGTAACTTTCGTTAATGGACATCAAGAAGATGAAGATATTGTTGCTCATGTGTCATTAGAGGGAATAATCAATTTTCGTATCTTCCTCTCTTGCGAAGACACGCTGCCGAAGAATTCATACTTCACGATGGTTATTCATGCTGGGGATGCGGATGCTCATTGTTTCAAATAATGCCATGTAACATGTGTCCTATTTGCACAAAGTGAGAACCGCTGCGAAAGATATTGCAAAATATTTATGTATTCGTTCCAAAGAGAACATGGAGCAAACGATACGAGATCTGGACGGGCAAGCCACCCGGCTGATTACGCGAGAAGACTTTATCGCGTGGGAAGATCGTCTCGACGAATTTATCGATTCGCTCGATGAACA
>NW_012039065.1:0-780 GCF_000956235.1 Wasmannia auropunctata | reverse complement strand
TATTTCATAAGTCTCAAATGATATTTTATTTGATTTTTCACGCTTTTAGATCTATTAACATATACAGAGTATCCAATTTTATATTTGACAGTTAAATATTTGGAAATCGCGTTTGAGAGAAAAATGTTTCAGACAAAAGTTATAGGATATTCAAGAGGAACATAAAATGATAACATTGGTTTGACCTGAGTGGCGTTGTCAAGATCATGATAAGGTCACTTTGAATTTTTTAAATGGAACCCCCCATTTTTTGTTGCATATTCTTGTAGCTTGTTTCGATAGCTTTCCAAAACATATAGACAAAATGTTTTTTGGTTAAGTAAATCTCGAGTTATAAAGCATGAATGTTACAGTACCTCCGGCATTAGCATTATCTAAGGTGTTCAACAATGGTTGAAACTTTTTGAATGTTGTTCAGGATCATAAGCTTGACAACATGTGTCAAGGCCATGATCATTGGAGATAATTATTTCTCTTATTCTCATTTTTAAAAATTATTTTTATTTTTTGAAAAAAATGAAACATTCTCCAATAATGATGACTTTGACACATGTTGTCAAGCTCAAGATTCTGAATAACATTCAAACGGTTTCAGCCATTGTTCAGACACCTTAGATAATGCTAATGTTAGTGGTACTGTAACTTTCAAGCTTCATGACTCGAGATTTACTTGACCAAAAACCATTTCATCTATGTGTTTTGGAAAGCTCTTGAAGTAAGCTACAAGAATATGTAACGAAAAATGAAGGGTTCCATTTATAAAATTCAAAGTGACTTTGT
>NW_012039064.1:0-479 GCF_000956235.1 Wasmannia auropunctata | reverse complement strand
TACATTTATATATATTATATAACATCTGATATATGTATCTTCAGGTTAAAGTTATATCATTTGTCATTAAGTTACAACTATTAGATAATAAGAATTGAGTTTGACAAATCAAGAAAGATCTTCAATTTAAGGGGGAAGGTGTTACGTGCCGCGATGCAACGACGCCGCGCGTTATCGATAGGTCCTCTTCAGTTCCTAAGCTAACCTTATGTTTGGGTCCGTAACCTAATAAGCCTAATCATAATAAACATAAATACTTATACCTTTCTGTATTTACTGTTTACTTTATATAAACGCTCCATCCGCGAGAATCTAAACGAAGATCTCTCTTGAGCGAACAGTTAGTTCTGTGTCGTCTCTCGTAGCGAATACACCTCGCCTTATAATTGTCCAGAATAAAGTATTTTATAAGTGAACAGTTGTCGATTTACTTTGATACCTTACGTGGCTTCGGCTCGTAACAGCGGACGGACGTTAGA
>NW_012039063.1:0-944 GCF_000956235.1 Wasmannia auropunctata | reverse complement strand
AGTACATCTATCGTTAACGATTCGTCTACTCTTGTTTAATTTCGAATACGATAACACATGTTCCTATTACCCTTTATCCGTAGATCATCCTCGTCGCCAGTGAAATGTTGTGGGCAAGGGTAATGAACTGGAGTACTTCTTACTATGCGATATATATATATATATATATATATATATATATGTGTGTTATTGCTGTTGTACAATACGTACGACTGGGTAGCCGGCTAGGACTAGAGTGCTCATCGCATGTACGTCGCACGCTCAGCCCGGCGCCTCGCGCAGTGACGAGTCGTGGAGCGTGTAACGCTCTAACCAACTTTCGATACACTACATAAAATTTATTCAATATTAACTACTTACTAAAATAATCAAAAGTAGAATACCTGTAACTGAATTGAATGATGTCCCTTTCGATTCACATAACATTCTGGATTTTCGTGCGATGCAGGAATATTGATGTAAGTACCATCAATTGCACCAAGAACTTTAGGAAAAGCACTGATAGCAAAAAAACCATTGTGTATTTCCTTTACTCTTTCTTCATTTGGCCAGGTAATATAATGTGGGACCAATTCAGTTAAAGCTTTCATAACTCTTCTGACAGATTTTAATGCCGTTGCTTTTCCTACGTCAAACTTTTCACAAATTGATCTGAAGATATAATTAAGATACGTTTTAAAATTTATTTTAAATCTATCTGTATTCTAATAAATATATATACTTTGTAACGATGCACCCCCGAAAGTGCATCGTTCCCGGCCGAACAACCGCCGGATGCCGCCCGACCGACGAACGGTCAGGCGAAGAAGGCGCGGTGCGCCCCATTTTTTTAAAGCGTTCCAAAGGTCGTCGGCTGGCGACTTAAGGCCAGCCGCCAAAGACGTTATCGTAAGTCATGTAACGGTACCGGAAACCACCGAACGGAGCCGATCGCGGCCGAATGC
>NW_012039062.1:0-2547 GCF_000956235.1 Wasmannia auropunctata | reverse complement strand
TAATCCACGAAACAAACCGCTGTACTGATAACCGCGCAGTTTCAACTCTTTGTAGATATCTCGTGCGGTCATATGTTCTTCTTCATCGCTGTTTTCCAGTAATAGATCCATCGGAGTCATTTCTTGTTTTGAATTCAATGTTTCGTGTACTATACCTGTCACAACAACGCTATCACCTTCAGCTATTTCAAACTTCCCATCTGTAATATTTTAATATATTTGCATTCTGATTATGCGCATTCTTGTTGTGACCAGGCAACCTTAAAATGACTCATTCCTTAAATAGGTACCTTTCTGAATCGCAATCGTCAATATAACAGCATTATTTCTTGATAAATAAGTAGCACGAATAAATTTTACATCTTGAAATGTTACCGGTATTGTTGTGTATATTCGCTCTGTCATCATGCCAATAGTTTGCCAAACGAGTGCAAGATAACCCGTCGCGGGTAACAAATTTCTTCCATCAATTACATGACCGCTCATATACTCATACTCTTCTTTGTCGAGTATGATTTCAACGTATCTTTCTCTGGATTTCATGATCTTATGTTCTTCATCGGGCAATATAAACCAATCTTTGGAATGATCCCATCTAATGAAATCAAAAATATGTTAAGTTAATACATTACATAATTTTATATAGAGGGTGACCTATTTTAATTTCCCCAAACAAATATCTCGAGGAATATACAAGATATGAAAAAATATTTTAGACGAGAGTTGTATATTATATAATTTCTTTTTGCAATCTATTTTATGATTACGGTAATTTGTATCTTGTACCTGACCGATGGAGAGATCATAGGAGTTCCTCGGCTAACTGGCAATATCACTGGCGGATATAAATTGGCAACTTGCGGCTGTAAGCCGCAGTTGTAAAGTCTCCCAATTCCTTGAAAAATTACATTATCGTTTTGTTCAGTGCGTCGAGTCAATACAATGTTCGTAACCCCTGGATGTAAAGATTCTTCCAAAACTTGCTGCAGAACGCCGTCTGATGTGATTTCGATGGTCACAGCGTTACACGGAATTAAATATCTTGCTTGTTCAAAGAGAACAGTGTTTAATATACTACGTGTATGATATTCCGCCGATGATAATTCTGATGCTGAAGTGTGCCATTCGGCACGAGGTATGGAAGTGCTGATCCACTTTGGACTTCGTTTTTTCGGATGTGGTATTATTTTGTTCAAATTGGACAAGAGCTGAGATTTCACGGATGTGAGGTAAGAACTGTGATATGGCACGTTACAGCGGATGTCTTTCACATAAATATTATTAACCTGATAGTTCAAAAATATAAACACATACAAGTGAAAAATTGTGGCTCGAATTTACGGATTCAATTTTTTTTTTTAATTATTAGGCAAAGTTTTGCATTTACTTATAAAATATGCAAGAATTATTCAATTCTGTACAAACCTGTAATTTTTTCATAAATTTTTGCACGGATCTTGCCGGACCAGTAACAATGCTACTGTTCTCGGTATTGCGGTATACTATTTCAATATCCGCTGGACATATATTTTTAAGATATTCATAATCAATACTGACAATTGCCATAGAACTACGAATTAATTTCGCTTCGGCACAGGTTAAACCAATAAAGTATGCTGATAAAATAGTTTGTTCAATGGTGAGACATTCATCCGCGTACGCACAACCCAGTTCACCAGCAGAATAACCAATTATGTAATCCGGAGTAATTTTTAAGGATGTTAAGAGATCTACCAAACCGATCTACAAGTATACAATATATATCAATAATTAATTGGACAAAATTTTAAAAATTTATTATTGACAAAACAGTAAAATGTGATAAAAAAATAAATCTTGTAAAATGGTAGTTCTATGCGCAGTACAATAACGACATGGAAAATATATATTTATTGTAATAGTTATACTATCAAATATAATCAATATTTTAATATATAACTTTGAAATATAATCTTTTACCTGAACAGCGACATTTTCAAGAAACGTGTATAACGCGTTTTCGCACATATTTTCTTCTGCATTTGTCAAAATGTCCGTGATACTTATATTATATGGTTTTAAAACAGCATCGCATATTTTTATTGCATTTGCAAAGACTTGAAATTTTAATAAATTTCGACCTGATGTTAATTTAAAAATGATATTAATTTTATTTTTATTTACTGTTAGTTACTATTGTAAATTAAGTATATGATATTAAATATTACCCATTCCTGGCCATTGCGACCCTAAGGCTGAAAATATAAAGCAAACAGATCTTTTCACATTTTTACAATTTTGAATTTCTTTTATTGATCCTCGTTGTGATGTATTCAGTATAATAAACCCTCTCCATGGATGACCGTCTATATTATCTGAATGGATGTCGTGTAATAAACGAATATATTCTACATCTATTTGATGATTAGCAATCTACAATGATAAATTTTTTTAAGTAAAAAAATTCGACATAATGTTTCTAATTGTCCAAAATAATTTCAACTGGTTTTTAAAATATATACTAACGTCATTTAAAAACACTTTTACAGATCGGAAGAGCACACGTCT
>NW_012039061.1:0-441 GCF_000956235.1 Wasmannia auropunctata | reverse complement strand
AATTTTAAGAACAAACTCTCAATCTTTGAGTGTACATACTCACTATTAAAGCGTAAACACTGAACTTGCAGTGTAACACTCATAATTTGAATATATACACTAAATTTGAGAGTAAACTCATAAAAATTGGATGTTAACACTTAAATTTGAGTGTAAACTCTCAAATTTTGAGCGTTTTTTCCGTAAGGGTTGTCTCTCCTGTCAGCCCTTAACGATTGAGTTCCATAAAGCACATGATACGCATAATGTATCTAATTATATCTTTTTAATTAATTATATCTTAATTAATTATATCTTTGTTGTTTACCGAAAATAACATAAGAGCATGGAATTTAAAACTAAAAATTGAAAACGGATAAGGCTCATACGAATAAACAAATTCGAATATCAAAAAGAAGCGTTAAAGAGCCAAAAGCAGGGTGGACTTTGCTTAAGTAATTA
>NW_012039060.1:0-425 GCF_000956235.1 Wasmannia auropunctata | reverse complement strand
GCGTGTGCTCTTCCGATCTAAAATTCAGTGTTAATACACAAGTATAAGAATTAACACTCAAAGAAATGACTTTTAAGAATACTCAATTTTGAGAATAACACTCAAAGATTTTGGACTTACACTTATTGAGTGTAAACCCATTGAGTATCATACCCAAGCGTTGAAAGTGAACTTTCAAATGTTTAGTGTTTACACTCAAAGTTGAGGGTACAAACTCAATCTTTTAATGCATACTCTCAATTTTAAGAACAAACTCTCAATCTTTGAGTGTACATACTCACTATTAAAGCGTAAACACTGAACTTGCAGTGTAACACTCATAATTTGAATATATACACCTAAATTTGAGAGTAAACTCATAAAAATTGGGTGTTAACACTTGAATTTGAGTGTAAACTCTCAAATTTTGAGCGTTTTTTCCGTAA
>NW_012039059.1:0-925 GCF_000956235.1 Wasmannia auropunctata | reverse complement strand
ATAACATTTTTATTTTAATATACATATTTTTCTTTACATATTTTAAATTTATTGAGGAATTTGTCGTATATGCGAAAGAATTTATATATATATGTATATATGTATATATATATATATATATATATATGTTCACATACATATATATACATGTAGGTATATATATATTTTTATAATAAATAAAAGTCTTGAAGTTGTTTATCAACAATAATTTTATGAAAGCAAATAAATGTTTCTAAAAATGCAATCTCTTATTTTGAAGACTCGAGGACATGTATATAATTTTTTTAAAATAAAGAAATTCTTCTTAAAATGCAATTTCTCACTTCAATGACTCGAGAGTATGTATATAATTTTTTGAAAAGCAATAAGAAATTTTTAAAAATATAATCTCTCATTTCGGAGATTCGAGGATTTACATATAATTTTTTGAAAAGCAATAAAAATTTTTAAAAATTTAATCTTATTTCGAAGACTTGAAGATATGCATATAATTGTTAGAAAAGCAATAAAAATCTCTAAAAATACAATCTCTCATTTCGAAGATTCGAGGATATGCATATAACTTTTTGAAAAGCAATAAATATTTCTAAAAATGGAATTTCTCACTTCGAAAACTCGAGGATATGTTATTATTAGAGGTTACTCGATATACTAAAGATAAAAGAATTTTTTTTGTTTGAAATCCCGGATTACGCGGCAATTACGCAATGAAATGGGATGTTTTGATTGGTTAATTCAGATGTTGCGACACCTGACGCGCTCAGTGGGAACGCATCCTTAAGCCTGTATTAGATTATGTATTGGAGATTGGAATTAAGATTGAGATAAAGATTGAGATTAAAGATTGTCCAATCACATTATTTATTTTGATTGATAATTTTGTTTATAACAATACTTATCTATGTATTAAATCTGTCTCTTATAC
>NW_012039058.1:0-404 GCF_000956235.1 Wasmannia auropunctata | reverse complement strand
CAATTTCCTAAGTAAAAGCAAAATGCGATCTAAGTTGTAAATTACCCATTCAATAATATGATTATATGAGAAATAAAAAAATAAAGTACTCATCCACGTGTAGCAAGAAATATCATGAAAATTATCACAATGGATAAAAGCAAAATATCTTTTGAAACCAATAAAATATATAATAACTTGAATAGGAATTATTGATTTAATCTTAATATAGTCTTAATTTGATGCTGCATAAGATTACGATAAGATTAAATACGTCAAGAATTTTTTTTCTTTTGGTAAATATACCGATAAAAGGAGGCTGCTCCAATGATCTTGCCCTTTATATATGTTGTCAAGAGCATGATCCCAAGTAACCTTCAGGTGGTTTTAGCCGTCGCTCGTTATTCGTTAAAAAGTTATTAACA
>NW_012039057.1:0-587 GCF_000956235.1 Wasmannia auropunctata | reverse complement strand
ATAATACAACATGGATTTTATGTGTTTAATTTGATACAATATTTTTTTTCGAGGTATATTATTTTTTTTAGTTTTTAATTCAATTACAATAAATATACTTGAAATAATATTTTGATTTCACTTCTTTTTGGTAGTATTATATTTTTAATTTATTAAATTAAATTTTTTAAAAATCATGTTACGTTAGAGGTAATACAACTCTTTCGGATTTTGTTTGTTTAATTTGATACAATAGTTTTTTTCGGGGTATATTAATTACAAAATAATTTTGCGTGATTGTTATATATTGAAGATAATGACATTTAGATTTTTTAATGATTTAAGGGCCCTTCCTAGTCAGCCACGAACTCCGCGTTGACGGTGGCGACGTTATATCGCGGTAGAAATTAGAAGCTTCTTGTCGTATATTAGGCCCGTCCTATAATACGTCATATATCGGTGTTTTAAGTCATAAACCGTGATAATTCTACAGAATAATTGTATGCCGATATCGTAAGCAGTGTAAAATTGATCAATCACAGTCAAATATGAAGAGAATACTCGACAATTGAAGAAAATAACGGACCTACTCTGGTCCGTGTGAAAAG
>NW_012039056.1:0-583 GCF_000956235.1 Wasmannia auropunctata | reverse complement strand
CAAGATGAACAATTGTGCGATCAGGTTGCCGAGCGAAGACAATAAATGGCTCTCTTTCAACAACAACTGCAGGAAGGAGCGAATGCCGTTCATGGTTTACGCGGATCTTGAGTGCATCTTGGAGAAGACAAACAATGAGGAAACAACGAGCTACGAATACCAACATCATCGGGTATTTAGTATAGGTTATTACATTCACTGTTCATATGATAACTCGTTGTCCGTATTTCGATTTCGGCGTGACAAAGATTGCATCGCATGGTTCGTCGAAGAACTCAAAAATTTAGCGCACAGAATAAAGTCCGCTCTGTCCGGTAACGTTCCGATGGCGGAATTGACGCGCGATGAACGTGATAAATTTAACAGCGCCGCGAATTGCCACATATGCGAGAAACCATTTGCGTCTGACGACACACGCGTACGCGATCATTGCCATCTAACTGGTCGATTCAGAGGTCCGGCACATTCCAACTGTAATTTAAACTACAAAGATTCGCATTGCATTCCCGTAGTTTTCCACAATTTATCCGGGTATGACGCGCATTTCATTATCAAAGAAATAGCTACCGCGTACGATGGAAAC
>NW_012039055.1:0-480 GCF_000956235.1 Wasmannia auropunctata | reverse complement strand
ATTTAAAAATTAATTATTTATTTTTATAGATGTTTACATTATTTCTCTTCAAACGGAAAACTGGAGGCTCATACAATAGATTGCGGCAAGATGAACAATTGTGCGATCAGGTTGCCGAGCGAAGACGATAAATGGCTCTCTTTCAACAACAACTGCAGGAAGGAGCGAATGCCGTTCATGGTTTACGCGGATCTTGAGTGCATCTTGGAGAAGACAAACAATGAGGAAACAACGAGCTACGAATACCAACATCATCGGGTATTTAGTATAGGTTATTACATTCACTGTTCATATGATAACTCGTTGTCCGTATTTCGATTTCGGCGTGACAAAGATTGCATCGCATGGTTCGTCGAAGAACTCAAAAATTTAGCGCACAGAATAAAGTCCGTTCTGTCCGGTAACGTTCCGATGGCGGAATTGACGCGCGACGAACGTGATAAATTTAACAGCGCCGCGAATTGCCACATATGCGAGAAA
>NW_012039054.1:0-407 GCF_000956235.1 Wasmannia auropunctata | reverse complement strand
AACATGTTAATCTGCTATATGTGGAAGATGATGAAAACAGCAACGATGGTCACTTTACATGGATTAAGAATCTATCGCGTCTCATCAGCTCACAATTGAGCAAAAAGAAGAATAAGAAATTTTTTTGCGATAGGTATGTATATATATATTAAATAAAAATTTAAAAAAATGTAAAATACCTTATTCCATGAAAATTAATAAAATTAATTATTTATTTTTATAGATGTTTACATTATTTCTCTTCAAACGGAAAACTGGAGGCTCATACAATAGATTGCGGCAAGATGAACAATTGTGCGATCAGGTTGCCGAGCGAAGACGATAAATGGCTCTCTTTCAACAACAACTGCAGGAAGGAGCGAATGCCGTTCATGGTTTACGCGGATCTTGAGTGCATCCTGGAGAAG
>NW_012039053.1:0-426 GCF_000956235.1 Wasmannia auropunctata | reverse complement strand
TGCTAGCAACCCTTAGTAGGGTATAAAACGAAGAGACTGACAGTACATTCTGTTAGTAGTAGAGTTGAAAGTTCAGAGTAAATTCTCGCGAAAAATCCAGTGATTGTAAAAGAATATGGAACGTGAATTAGAGGAACAAGCCATCCGGCTGAATACGCAAGAAGATTTTATCGCGTGGGAACAGCGTGTCGACGAGTTCATCGAATCGCTCGAAGAACAGAGTCGAAATAAACGTCCACGATTATCGATTGGCGCACAACAATCCACAATCCATCGTATTGCGCGACTCGAAAGTTTGAAGGAGAGGGTGCGTGAACGATTCATACATGTGGGCGCAGGATTCAACGCGGGGCTCAGATGGCGCGAGATAGATACGGCTTTTGAAAGCCGTATACTGACCGGTGCCGTTATAAATTCCAGGCACAT
>NW_012039052.1:0-588 GCF_000956235.1 Wasmannia auropunctata | reverse complement strand
AGAAACGTGCAGTACCACATGCTGTTATCAACAACGTACGGACTTAACAACTCCTATACGAAAAAAATTCATGTGGGACTGCAAACATCTGATGAAGGCATCTTCGCACCAGTGGTGAAATTAAGTGGGAACAACGCGGATTTATTTCGACGTGGACTCATGGCATCAATTTCAAGAAATCATGCCCATCATGACTGAATATTTGTGCGAAGATAGCAGATCAAGACCGAATCCCGTCACCATTAAGAACATCGTCGTTAATTTTACCACGTCCTACAGTACGAAATCTATATTGGTGACGTATAAGCAAAAGTAAGAATACTAGGGGGTTTCTGGACCAAATGTAGGTCAAGGTCAAGGGTGGGGGGAATGTAGGTCAAGGGGGGGGGATGTAGGTCAAAAGGGTTAATCAAAGGGGTTAATTAATTTAATTAATAGATAATTAATCAATCAATTAATAGATAATCTATCGATTAATTGATAATTAATTAATTGATAATTTATTGATTAATTAATAATTAATCAATCAATTAAATACCATTTTTTAAATCTATCGATTAATTGATAATTAATTAAGCAATTAAATAA
>NW_012039051.1:0-411 GCF_000956235.1 Wasmannia auropunctata | reverse complement strand
TTCTTGGCTTTCCGTCTCAGAAGTGACTTTTTCGAGCAACAGTGTCGTTCATCATAGTGAGCAATGGCAAACCAACAAATTGTTTATAATTCTACGAAGAGAGCAAGCAGTCATGATATTCTCAAGACATTCAACGAGGAGGGAAGAAACGTGCAGTACCACATGCTGTTATCAACAACGTACGGACTTAACAACTCCTATACGAAAAAAATTCATGTGGGACTGCAAACATCTGATGAAGGCATCTTCGCACCAGTGGTGAAATTAAGTGGGAACAACGCGGATTTATTTCGACGTGGACTCATGGCATCAATTTCAAGAAATCATGCCCATCATGACTGAATATTTGTGCGAAGATAGCAGATCAAGACCGAATCCCGTCACCATTAAGAACATCGTCGTTAATTTTAC
>NW_012039050.1:0-426 GCF_000956235.1 Wasmannia auropunctata | reverse complement strand
GTCCGTATCTCTCGTCTCTCTTTCTCTTCTCTCTCCCTCTCTGTTTTTCTTTCTCGCGAATATACATACGTTACGTTCCGTCTCTCTTTCGTTTCTCTACCTACATTCTCCAAGCAGATCGTTACTAGGATAGAAACATGAGTTTTTACGTTTTTATTTATTAATTTGCGCGCAAATTAATAAATAATGATAAAAGAGTGTAGGTTAGATAAAAGATAGTGATTTTAATTCTAAAAGATAAAGTCTAGTGCACAAATTGTTATAAAATTGTACCTACATACAATTTTGTAACAACTTGTGCACTAGACTTTGTCTTTTATCATTAAAATCACAATCTTTTACATTTTGTCATTTTATATTTTTACATTTTTACAGATTTGTCCACAAAATGATTCCAAGTATCTTGAACCTGTCTCTTATACACAT
>NW_012039049.1:0-306 GCF_000956235.1 Wasmannia auropunctata | reverse complement strand
CCTACTGAGAAGATCCCAAACTTTTTTTACATCAATATCCCAAACCTCTCCCCTTCCAATTTCGGAAATGTCAAACCGAGAAAATTGCGCTGGGGTCCCAGGGACCCCAGTGTGTATATCTAGGGTTAACATTTCTGTTGTATAGAATATGTGAATACTTCATAAAGGCGTAAAATTAAATATAAAGGATATTTCTATTTTAATTTGTTGTCCTTTTATTTTTCACTGGCAAGCTACTATAGATGAAAATTATTTCAATTGCTTGATCCACACAAAAGGGTTTCTTTGTATGTAATGCATGATGAT
>NW_012039048.1:0-350 GCF_000956235.1 Wasmannia auropunctata | reverse complement strand
GTCCCCGTTTTTATTTCAATTACGGAAATTATCGAACCTTAGAGTCGTTGTTTTCGCAGTTTGACCAACTCACGACTCCTCTTCCCCGGGGAATCTTCACAATAGGCCCGGAGTTCTTTGACCGTGACGAAATCCATTCGCACGTGAGAACTACCCTCCGAAATTCATACATTCCCGTTTACCTGCCACACTCTCAATACCCATATAAGGTCCCTATCGAATTTTTCTATAATTTCTTCCCCCCTTCAACTGCAACAGTTTACGAGATCCACGATTAACCTCCATTTACACTCCCCCGTTATAATTTTATTGTTACCTATCTGTATACTAATCGCTTTACATTGTAACTA
>NW_012039047.1:0-411 GCF_000956235.1 Wasmannia auropunctata | reverse complement strand
GATCGATACGGTCTACAGACCGGCTCAAACGATCTTTTCGACGCGTTGCTGCAATCCGCGATCGACACGGTCAACAGACCGAATTAAAATAATATATCGATGCGCCGTTTGTGCAGTACGAGCGCGACGCGATAACAATCGCGACAACAATGCTTGCAAGGAAGCTTTAAGCTAAAATAAATATTTAAATAAACGCTTACGCGAAAATACAGTGTGTGAATTTAATTATTCCCCGCTGAAGTACAAAACAGATATTATGACAAAAACAAGTTAAAATCCAATTTTGTTAACAAAAATCGCGATATTGCTAAAAGTATTGTTAAAAAATATGAAAAATTTTGGTCACAAAGTTATGTAAAATTTTATAATCCTGTGGCTGTCTCTTATACACATCTCTGAGCGGGCTGGCAA
>NW_012039046.1:7607-9895 GCF_000956235.1 Wasmannia auropunctata | reverse complement strand
ATAATATTACAATGTTTATAACATAATGTAAAAAAGACGTATTAAAATGTTTATAGATGTGTAAAATGCTAAAAGTAGGCACCAATATGGTACATACTATTTAGAATAGAAGTGCGAATATGCATCACAATAAACTTGCAAAGTTAATATTTCGTTATAATCTGCACGAAACTGAAGCTGTGAATGTTCGTACCTGTCACTTGAGGTACCGGGTATATTTAATGTAGTGGGAATAAGTCACGATAAATGTGTTTGTGCAAATGCCAGTAATTCGAAAATTTTCGCGGTGCGAATTCGCGTTTTTATACCATTTGAAGGTGTAAAATCTATAATTAACATTATATTACATTATATAGGAGCAAAGGGAGTATGATGTCGACGTGAGTAAGACGACGAACTAATAATATTTTTAAGCAAATAAGAATTAATAAATTTCTAGATAATGAAGCATCATTTCTAGTAGTAGTAGTTTCATTGATGTTCACAAAAGATAAATAATGTAATGAGAAATATATTTAAATGTTTTAGAATTTATATGTATTTTTTTCTTTGTTCATAAGGAACAACATAATTATAGTAAATACTTACACTTTTTTATAAAGTCACAGTAAAGTAAATCTAAATTGAATAATATATTAATATTTTATATTTTTTGCATTGCAACATTTTTATTAAGTAAATAAATGAACATAATGATTGCGTGGTAAAATGACAAATATGCATGAGTCAAGTTATGTATTCGTACATCCTGATTATACAGTGTGTCCTGTGTCAACTCAATGATAAAGCGCTCGTGAGCAGGTAGAGTGGGCTAAACAGGGCAAAGTTACTTTATAAAAGTAACTCGTTACTGTTAGCGTTTTTTTTCCTAAAAAGTAACTCGTTACCGTTAGCATTTTTTTTTCTAAAAAGTAACTCCTTACCGTTACTCGTTATTGATTTAAAAAAGTAACTCGTTACTGTTACCGTTACACAAAAAACTAACGAGTCGTTACTATTTTCGTTACTTTTTTCTTGATATTAATAGAATATTATATAAAAATTTTTGTGATAAATATAAACAGAAAATGTCACGGAATTCTATTTTCTAATAAAGGAATAAGGCTCAAAATCTGACGTCAAGAGATATTGGTCATGTCTGATTGGCATTAAAGAGTACGTGCAAGACGGATTAATTGTACAGGGTGGTCTACTTAAATCGAACCTTAAATACTCACTTATTTTTGATGACACATAAAAATTTTTCAGATAAAAGTTGAACGGTTTCGAGGGGGATGTAATTTGGTCACGTCGTTTTTTTTCTAGATAGGGGCATCAAAAATATATACAGATAATTTCCACTTTTTTAACGGAATTATATAATTTTTTAACATAATATGATTCCTCTAATTATTCTGCATTTAAAAGTTATTAAAAAAAAATGTAGTTGCATATTGCAAATTACATTTTTTTTTAAGCAACTGTGTGCTTTCTTTACACCAATCGATTTATTTGATTATTCTGCCTAAAAGTATTATACCATTATCAAAAAATTAACAGTTCACGAGATATTTCATATTTTATATCAAAATATGGCATGATAAAGTATATAATATACCTCGTAAATCATTGAATTTTAACGATAATTCTACCTACCAAAACTCTTTTTTAAAAAAAGAAAAAGATTACGCCAAGTATATAAAAAAGTATCGTACGTTACATCCTTCTTTAACCAAAAATATTATTTTAACAAATAAAAATTGTCCGAAAACAAATATGAGATCATACAAGTTGCCAAGTATTTGATTAGACAGAGAAACAAAAATTTCTTTTTAAAAACCGTTTAACCATTCAAAAGTACATGCAGCAAAAGTTTAATGTTAGTCTTTCTAAATATTTTTAAGTTTCATAAAACAGGCTTAATTAAAGTGACTAAAATGACCAATGGGATCACAGTGAAGCAAAAACTTGGCGTGCCCGGATTGCATTAATATTTAATTGATAAGATATATATAAAATAGCGGGCACGCCAAGTTTTTGCTTCATTGTGATCCCATTGGTCATTTTAGTCACTTTAAGCCTGTTTTATGAAACTTAAAAATATTTGGAAAGACTGGCATTAAACTTTTGCTGCATGTACTTTTGAATTAATGGTTGTTAAACGGTTTTTAAAAAGAAATTTTTGTTTCTATGTCTAATCAAATACTTGGCAACTTGTATGATCTCATATTTGTTTACAATTTTTATTTGTTAAAATAATATTTTTAGTTTAGGAAAGATCGGAAGAGCACACGTCTGAACTCCAGTCA
>NW_012039046.1:0-777 GCF_000956235.1 Wasmannia auropunctata | reverse complement strand
TTCAGCGGGGAATAATTAAATTCACACACTGTATTTTCGCGTAAGCGTTTATTTAAATGTTTATTTTAGCTTAAAGCTTCCTTGCAAGCATTGTTGTCGCGATTGTTGTCGCGTCGCGCTCGTACTGCACAAACGGCGCATCGATATATTATTTTAATTCGGTCTGTTGACCGTGTCGATCGCGGATTGCAGCAACGCGTCGAAAAGATCGTTTGAGCCGGTCTGTAGACCGTATCGATCGCGGATCGTAGCAACGCCTGGGGGACAATGCCCTGAGCTGGACCGCGAGATTTGAGACAACGCCTGGGGGCTGTAGCCCTGAGTCTCTTGTCACGGATCCGCGACAACGCCGTGGGGCTGTAGCCCTGAGTCGCGGATGGCTCGACCACGCACTGTGCACAACGCGAACTTGGCTCGAAAGAGATATTATTTCTTTATAGAAAGTTTGTCGACTGATCGCTTCCGTGGCTATCGATCGAATGGTGAAAATCGCCCTTTCTTAACTCGTGATCGTTGTTCGCCCCACCAATCGGGGTTAATTCTTATTGGCGCGGTAACTTCATAGCATTTCCTGTTTTTAAGACTGCTGTCCTTTGGGCCGCCGCCGCTATTGCTAAATGTTTTGGTCGATGCCGCGCGGAGATCTTAAAGATACCGCATGGAAATCTCAATCGATGCCGCGCACACGTGTGCAAGGGTGGCCGAGCTGTCCGTGTTTTCACGTTCGAACGTGTGTTAATTGCATGTGTGTATCGCATGTATTTTTGTGTTACGCAT
>NW_012039045.1:0-702 GCF_000956235.1 Wasmannia auropunctata | reverse complement strand
TGATGTCCTTGACACGTCTTAGAGACGTCTTAAAAACATCTGTCGAAAAATAAGACGTCTATAAGACGTCTCAATAATATCAGAAAACGGGTCATAAGACATTAAAAAGACGTCTAAAAGACGTCTTTCTGATAATTTTAAGACGTCTAAAAAGACGTCTTAAAAATTTTAGGGCGTCTTTTGGACGTCTTTAAAACGTTAGAATGTTCTCTGGGAAAGTAATCGGTTTTAATTCCGAACAAATTATAATTGGTTTTAATATTACTTTTGTGGATTATTTCCAATCTAAAATCATTGTATTCTAATCCATATTGTTGTCAATTCAAATAAATTCGAATAACCGTATGGATATATAATATCCAAAATAATCCGCCTAAACCGTATATATATTTTTTAACATCTAAGTTTGTTTCAGTTACAAAAACACTGATTCAATAAAATCGATTGTAATCCGTCTAAATCCGATTCTGCTATGAAAGACAACATTAATCTGAATTTTTAATTTAAATTTTTAATTTGAAATTTAGCGATGGCGCGTATGTATTATAATTTCAATCTGCTTTAATAATATCTAATTTTTAGTAATTGAGTTGATTGTAATCCGGTGTAATTCGAAATTCACCAATTTTGAGGATATAAACTAAATCGGTTTGAATGCAATAAAAATCCAATTTTGTCTGTGATCAGTATAATAGTAATTTA
>NW_012039044.1:0-433 GCF_000956235.1 Wasmannia auropunctata | reverse complement strand
ATCTATATAATGGAAAGAATAACTCCTTTGTACAAAGCAGAATTAGCTCAGCGTTAGCGTATAAGTCTGAAGTTCTAGGGATCTCAGGTTCGAATCTCAAATATCTCGATGTGTTTTCAAAAATTATAAATCTGCGTATAAATTGTAATTAATAATAATAGAAAACATGCGAAACAAATTAAACTCTACAAATAATAATATGTGGTAATTATAAAATAAAAAAATTACTTTTGTTAAAATAATGTAGTCTTATAGTCGTCTTTTAGACGTCTTATGCCCCGTTTTATGAGGTCATTAAAACGCCTTATAGTCGTCTTATGTCCCGTTTTCTGATGTCCTTGACACGTCTTAGAGACGTCTCAAAAACATCTGTCGAAAAATAAGACGTCTATAGGACGTCTCAATAATATCAGAAAACGGGTCATAAAACATT
>NW_012039043.1:0-687 GCF_000956235.1 Wasmannia auropunctata | reverse complement strand
TTCGATCAGATTCCTATTGCAAATCCATCTGTGTCTGCATTAAGCTTAGGATTTGTCAACAAAGCCTTTGACATGCTATGCCAGCAGATTAGTGGCAGAAACCGAGCGGAATCTGCACGCGCGGACAATCTGACAGTTGACTAACAGCAGAAACTGAATGGGAGCTGCAAATTCTGCTCCATTTCTATTACCAATCTACTGGCAAATGTACGTCAGCAGGCTTTGTTATATTTCTGATCGTAATTTTCTGATATTGTCAGACATTATATATAGAATCTGTATAAAATTTGACTTTCTGCCATCAAAAATTGATAACAGATTCTGCTCAAAATCAGTCTCTGCAAACTTGGCTATTTGAGATAAAGAATTTAATATATAAAATTCTACTTGCAAAAAAATAAGCCAAGTTTCTAATTTCAAATTCTTATTTTGCAGAATTTACTGGAGATTTTCTGCATATTGCAATGAGATACGTATACTTCTTATTTTATTATTTCATATTAAATCAAAAACTATTAATAAAGAACCCCGCACAGATCTGATGTAAAATGTGCCCCCGGTTAAATTGATTGAAACTGAAATATGTTATTGTCCTCTACGTCCCGAACAAAAGTCTTAATGGGCACAACTCTCTGAATTCAATACTTTTACCCCTACAGACGTTTAAAATGGAAAATCTATGGTTAT
>NW_012039042.1:0-371 GCF_000956235.1 Wasmannia auropunctata | reverse complement strand
GTTTGTGAATGAGCTGTTAAAACTAGTTCAATCACAGGGCATTAAGAGCGCACCGTTAAATGCGGTGCAGTTAAGCGATCGATCGGCTCTCCGGGTGACCTGGATCACTCTGTATAAAGTATCAAAAATATTGATAGCAAAATGCTAGCAGTTTGCTGGCAGACTAGCAACAAATTCGATCAGATTCCTATTGCAAATCCATCTGTGTCTGCATTAAGCTTAGGATTTGTCAACAAAGCCTTTGACATGCTATGCCAGCAGATTAGTGGCAGAAACCGAGCGGAATCTGCACGCGCGGACAATCTGACAGTTGACTAACAGCAGAAACTGAATGGGAGCTGCAAATTCTGCTCCATTTCTATTACCAATCT
>NW_012039041.1:0-365 GCF_000956235.1 Wasmannia auropunctata | reverse complement strand
AAATCAATCATTTGTTATAAACCACTACTAATTTTGAGGTTATTTTGCTTGCTGAAAAACTATGTACAGGGTACTCCAGGTCACCCGGAGGAGCCGGCATCTACGTATTCTTCATGACCAAAAACTGAGTCGAAAATGTTAATAGCAAAATGTTGAGATGTCAATGGTTTGTGAATGAGCTGTTAAAACTATTCAATCACAGGGCATTAAGAGCGCACCGTTAAATGCGGTGCAGTTAAGCGATCGATCGGCTCCTCCGGGTGACCTGGATCACTCTGTATAAAGTATCAAAAATATTGATAGCAAAATGCTAGCAGTTTGCTGGCAGACTAGCAACAAATTCGATCAGATTCCTATTGCAAATC
>NW_012039040.1:0-847 GCF_000956235.1 Wasmannia auropunctata | reverse complement strand
TAGTTCGTTTTCAATCGGATTAAATACGTCACGGCTGCATTAGGTTAAAGTTGCTTTAAGATTAAAATTAGAATTAGAAGTTTTGTGAAATGAAAAATCTAAAAACCTATCTTAACTTATTTTGAAATAAATTGGTATAAACAGTGACGTATCAAGTACTTAGTTTGCGCCAACCTGATACTCGTATCAATTAATTTAACGGTGTAAACTAGGCCATTGAGTATATAGTTCATGGAGGTGGAATGCCTTTGTTCTTTGTAGGCCGCAAGCGAGTCCAAGAGTGGCAAGGAGTGCGAGAGAGAAAGGTATACGAACGATACCACGTGATACTTTGTCCTCTCTGTCTGTTGAATGGTCGACGCATGCACAGAGAGGACGAATATTACTCATCTACCTTTCTCTTTAGCACACATCTTGGACACAGTTTTTGAGCCAACATTCCCCCTCCATGTCTATATACTCAAAGCGGTATCCACACCGGACACCCGCGGCCGCCGTTTAAGGCGAGTCCATAGGCATCCCTGTTGAAAATGTTCAATTAAAACCGATTAAAACGTAATCCGTTTTAATCGGTTCAATCCGCGCCCAGATTAAAAAGTAATCGGTTTTAATTCCGAACAAATTATAATTGATTTTAATATTACTTTTGCGGATTATTATTTCCAATCTGAAATAATTATATTCTAATCCATATTGTTAAAATATTAAATACATTAATTATGTTTATTATAAAATTAATTATTCATAAAATCAATCATTTGTTATAAACCACTACTAATTTTGAGGTTATTTTGCTTGCTGAAAAACTATGTACAGAGTACTCCAGGTCGCCCGGAGGAGCCGGCAT
>NW_012039039.1:0-393 GCF_000956235.1 Wasmannia auropunctata | reverse complement strand
ACTGACCCATAAAATATATAAAAAAAGTTATTTTATTTTTCTTATTCTATATTATATTATTACAGTTCCTTCATGCGCAACGGAAACTAATACACAATCCAATGGAAAACCAATTGTTAAAAGTAATGTTGAAACAAGTAAGTTCTTCATATAAATATAAAATTTTATTTTATTGTAAATATGCTTTTCATACTCTTTTCTTTCTGTTGGAATATCCAATTTAACATTTGAATATAATTTTTCCTTTTCGCGGGAATGTACTGCTTTTAGCATCGCTCCTGACCTCTATAATGGCAACTCTGCACTCTGTTCTTTCTCTTTCTTTAGTTACTCTTCCCTCTATATATATATATGTGTGTGAGCTCTGTCCGACTATATATTTCGTACTACAAT
>NW_012039038.1:0-1227 GCF_000956235.1 Wasmannia auropunctata | reverse complement strand
AGAAGTGAGTTCAAAAACAAACAAAAAAAGTGAGATTTCACAAAAACGTGCTATTCAAAAACCACTTCGTTTTCGTTCTCCCTCTTCCACTTCTTCTTCCGAGAAAGAAGAGGAAAATGAATCGAATACAAAAAATCTTGAGGGTAAGTATTCAACGTTCGATAAACAAAACAAAGAAAACCTCAGACATAAATAAAACGGAAGAAAATTTATGTATGTACATTAATTACTCTTTTAAATCTTTATATATATATATTTTTTTTTAAATATTTATGTTTTGTGATAATGGATTAAAATATATTCCGTTAGGTAATTATAAACCTCCAACAAATTACAAATCAGTAAAAGAATCTGATGACGTGCCAATGAAAAGTTGTGAAAAATTAGACACTGAAAATGGTGATATATATATTTTATAATATATATTTAAAATTAAAAATAATTACATAATTTTTTATATAAAAATTTTAATTTTAATATTTAAACTTGAAATTTATTTGTTGATATTAAAATTTTCTATTTATGTTATTAACATAAGATCATTTTTATGTAGAAGATTGTACTAAAGCACAGATTTTTGAAAAAGAAGACGAACTTTTATTTTCTGGAGATCTTTCTGAATTATTGGAAAAAGTTATTCCTTTACAGTTTTCTACTCATATGCTACCTGCAAATGAAGGTATAAAATTGTTACAATATTTTATATATTTTAAATTAATAAATTTTTTACCTTTTTTATAGATAAAATCATTTTTCTTATTTATTCACATTCATTATAAATTAAATATGGTATATCAATTATTCGTGTTAAAATGGTTCTTTAATAAATCGAGTTATTTAGAAATGTCTAATTCTTTATATAATAAAGTTAAAGTATCAAACTTGTGTGCAAAACTCTAGGGTAAATTATCGATAAAATGAGAAAAAAAATTTTGAAAATGTAACTTTTCACGTATTACTTAGGGACAGATTGGGCTCGGAGACTTCAATGATTAACTACACACAAACGTGGTTTAAGACTTTTCTAAAAAATAAGATTATAATAATTTAAAAAATTACGATTTTAGAAACTTAAAACTAATGAATGCAATAAATATTTGTTTTATTAATTTTAAATATTTATAACTGACCCATAAAATATACAAAAAAAGTTATTTTATTTTTTCTTATTCTATATTATATTATTACAGTTCCTTCATGCGCAACGGAAACTAATACACAATCCAA
>NW_012039037.1:0-558 GCF_000956235.1 Wasmannia auropunctata | reverse complement strand
TGATGTTACTAGTATTTTAAATATTATACTGGTCCAAAAAATTAAAGGATCACCTGTTCTATTCTCTAAAAATAGGCAAACTTCAAGATAGAGCAACTTCGTCAAAAATGATCGTATCGAGATGTTCAAAAAAAGGATTTTACAGCTTAAAATCTCTACTTTCCAAATCGATACTTTAGAAAACGATCCTACTGATCTTTCATGGAATTACACGGATAGAAAAGGAGACCCGACGAATCTCAAAATTTTTTACAAACTTTGAAAAGTTCCATGGCGTGGAATAAAAATCGCACATAAACACGGTTTACAGCTTTCGAAAGAATGAATCTTTCTCTTTAATTTGCTTTTTTGTTGAGCGTCGTAAGATTTTTTTTCACTGAGTTATTCAAAAACCCTTTTTACTTCAATGTTGAATAACTCAGTGACAAAAAATCGTACGACGCTCAACAAAAAAGCAAATTAAAGAGAAAGATTCATTCTTTCGAAAGCTGTAAACCGTGTTTATGTGCGATTTTTATTCCACGCCATGGAACTTTGCAAACTTTGGGAAAAATTTTG
>NW_012039036.1:0-410 GCF_000956235.1 Wasmannia auropunctata | reverse complement strand
TCAATCATAAGATTGATTTATCGCTATTATAAATGGCTGCCGAATAAATCAAACTTATGATTGGCCATTTGACGCCATTTTTAATATTTTCTAGTACTTTTGCGATACTGCCATAAGCCGGTCGCGCTTCTCTGATAATCTAGGACTCTAGTCATGATCCTGAACAACATTCAAAAGATTTTAGCCAGTGTTCGGACATCTTGGACCTTGGATAATGCTAGCCGATGGTACTGCAACTTTCAAGCTTCATAACTCAAGATTATCTAATCAAATAACTAAGATTTATTTAATCAAAACATATTTTATCTATGTTTTGGAAAGCTCTCGAGGTGTGCTACAAGAATATGTAATGAAAAATGGGGGTTCCATTTAAAAAATTCAAAGTGACCTTGTCCTGACCTTGACGACGC
>NW_012039035.1:0-358 GCF_000956235.1 Wasmannia auropunctata | reverse complement strand
TTCTTCTATCCACATTATCGAATGCGGCTTTCAAGTCGGCAAACATCGCATACATCTTCTCCTCCTTTCTCTGCACTAAATGGTTCAACGCATAGATATTATCCATCGTAGATCTTCCTCTCCTAAAACCCGCTTGGCTTTCCGGAATGATGTTCCTTTCCTCTGCTTCCAACTCTAACCTGTTTCTCAGTACCTCTGCATATATTTTATAGGCCGTACACAACAGAGAAATCCCTCTGTAATTACCAGTCCTATTATGATCTCCTTTCTTATGCAGAGGTACCACAATGCTTTTCTTCCAGTCCGACGGTATTGTTCTCTCCTCCCATATCTGTTTCAGTAGATCCACCAATCTCCT
>NW_012039034.1:0-836 GCF_000956235.1 Wasmannia auropunctata | reverse complement strand
TGCTGGCGTCCGATCCCAAGTGCGAGGGGCGTTTCTTTGCATTGTTGTAAAGTGTAGGCTGTCGGGAGTAAATTCGGCCGCGAATAAAGCCTTCCAGAGATCGTTGTCAAGAATGCCTCGCAAAACCTTCGCGCGCCGACGCGCGAGTCGTGTCGGATTGAGTTTCTGCGTGAATTCGGGAAATATTTATGTGTTTTTATTTGTATTTATTTAATTTTATAAATATATATATATAGGTATATATATATATATATATATATATAAGTGATAAATGTATGAATTATGATACATATATGTACAAATATTTATGTGCAGCCATCCATTTACATTATAAAGACAGAAAAGAAATATAAGCATAATCATTATTATTTATTGTGCAAAAATTAAGTAATGTAAAGGATAATTGAAAAAGTAATTTTAAAAAATCACAGTTATATGATTGTGATATTCAAGTATAAGTTTTAACCGCGCTCAGCGTGATTCGGAGCCAACGAATATTGTTGAGTTAGTATAAGAAAATAGAATTAAGTAGATTGAGTAAAATTTATAAAAAAATTTAAAATTATATGTTAAACTTTGAAAGTTTAAAGTTTTTGTTAACTTAAAATCTAAAATAATAAAAATGATAGGGGAAGAAAGGAGAGTTAAAAAAATTATAAAAGGCGTAAATTTTAGGTTGTTAAGTAATTAAATTTAATTATTTTTGAAGAAAATTTAAATGTAAATAGGGAGTTGACTAATAAATTTGTATAAATAAATAATATGATTAATGATGTAAATATTAAAATAATTAAAATAATTATGAGGTTAGAATTAAAAATAAATAAGTAAATTCT
>NW_012039033.1:0-410 GCF_000956235.1 Wasmannia auropunctata | reverse complement strand
GTGCGAGTGAACAAGAGAAGAGAAGAGCGAGCAAGAGAATAAGGAGCGAGGTTGTCAGCCCATCAGGATCATTCCGAAAGACGTTCGGAGGACTGTGCCGGTGAGGTGACCCTCTTATCGTGCGTATTGTAAATCCGCGGGCTTCGCTCACACTCTGAAATCGGATACGCCATTTTCGCGTTTCGCGTTCACGCTGCGCTCGCACTTCCAGCGACGTAGTCTTTTCGAATTTTAGTGCTGGCGTCCGATCCTAAGTGCGAGGGGCGTTTCTGTGCATTGCTGTAGAGTGTAGGCTGTCGGGAGTAAATTCGGCCGCGAATAAAGCCTCCCAGAGATCGTTGTCAAGAATGCCTCGCAAAACCTTCGCGCGCCGACGCGCGAGTCGTGTCGGATTCAGTTTCTGCGTGAAT
>NW_012039032.1:0-356 GCF_000956235.1 Wasmannia auropunctata | reverse complement strand
GGCCACGCGCCGAGCACGTGGTCACGCGCCGCGAGGTCACGCACCCCCACGCAGGGGTGCTGCCATTGATTGCGCATCGAGCCCGATCAACGAGGCTTTTGCGTGCGAACTTTCAACGCGAGAGACGAGTGAACGTGCGTGCGAGTGAACAAGAGAAGAGAAGAGCGAGCAAGAGAATAAGGAGCGAGGTTGTCAGCCCATCAGGATCATTCCGAAAGACGTTCGGAGGACTGTGCCGGTGAGGTGATCCTCTTATCGTGCGTATTGTAAATCCGCGGGCTTCGCTCACACTCTGAAATCGGATACGCCATTTTCGCGTTTCGCGTTCACGCTGCGCTCGCACTTCCAGCGACGTA
>NW_012039031.1:0-420 GCF_000956235.1 Wasmannia auropunctata | reverse complement strand
TCGAGTCTTCTATGTCAGAGATTTTTTTTATGAATTACGTTTAAGAAAAAATTGTATTATTATGTTGATTAGAAATCTCAGTATTAATGATCGTTGCAATGGCACCAATTTAATGATTATTGTGTAGTGTAATGAGATTTATATGCATATGAGTAATAACTTAGTAAACAAGAAACATTAAATTAACATTTAGAAACTTTAATTTCATGTGTAATTTTCACACATTTTCAAATAATTAAAAAAATTCAAAGGCTTCAAAATAATAAATTAAAAGATAAAAATAATGCTTATTAAAGCCATCACAGTAATTAGAGTGTAAAGAATATAAACTTTATTAATAGAATAAAACTGCAAATAATACATACGTTTCGACCCTTAGGTTTAGTAAAGTTTACTTCACGTTCTAATTACTGTGATGGC
>NW_012039030.1:0-707 GCF_000956235.1 Wasmannia auropunctata | reverse complement strand
TCAAAACGGAATAGAGCACCAACAAAAAATAGTTTCGTACTACGGATGAGCTGCTCTACTTTTACACAAAGTTTCAGATTTTTCTGAATTTTCGGGTTTCCTAACTTCCCTTGTTAGTCAGAGATATCTTTTTAGAAATTTGTATTTGTTTTTTATTAAATTATATGCACGCCTCCGAGTCTTCTAAGTGAGATATTTCTTTTTTAGAAATTTGTATTTGCTTTTTACAAAATTATATGCGCGCCCACGAGACTTCTAAGTGAGTGATTTCTTTTTTAGACATGTTTATTGCTTTTTACGGAATTATATGCAAGTCTCCCTGTCTTCTAAGTGACAGATTTCTTTTTTAGAAATTTGTATTCGCTTTTTACGAAATTATAAGCGCGCCCTCGAAACTTCTAAGTAAGAGATCTCTTTTTTAGAAATTTGTATTTGCTTTTTACGAAACTATATGCAAGTCTCCGAGTCTTCTATGTCAGAGATTTTTTTTTATGAATTACGTTTAAGAAAAAATTGTATTATTATGTTAATTAGAAATCTCAGTATTAATGATCGTTGCAATGGCACCAATTTAATAATTATTGTGTAGTGTAATGAGATGTTTATATGCATATGAGTAATAACTTAGTAAACAAGAAACATTAAATTAACATTTAGAAACCTTAATTTCATGTGTAATTTTCACACATTTTCAAATAATTAAAAAA
>NW_012039029.1:0-427 GCF_000956235.1 Wasmannia auropunctata | reverse complement strand
TGTAGTATAACATAAATATAAGTAGGAATACATATTGTGTAATATTTATTAATAAATTAACATTTGTGCGATATGGAAGTTTTTTGCATGAACCGTGTGTCTCATCGTCCGAAGGTACGTTATAATTTACATGAATAATATTTTGCATTTGATTCTTATTGTTATACAATTTTTTTATTACTATCATAAAGTACACTGCAAGCCATTCAATTTTGATCTAGAACACTTTTTTCTATCTCTCTTAGTTTCGACGATATTCACGTCGGAACTAAGAGAGATAGAAAAAAGTGTTCTAGATCAAAATTGTCGGAAGAAAAAAATCGATTTTTTTCAAGAGGTGATTTCATCCTTTCAAAACGGAATAGAGCACCAACAAAAAATAGTTTCGTACTACGAATGAACTGCTCTACTTTTACACAAAGTTTCA
>NW_012039028.1:0-576 GCF_000956235.1 Wasmannia auropunctata | reverse complement strand
CGTTGCCAGGCAGAATTATTCACTCGCGAACGCCGCGAAGCCGGGTATAAAAACCCGGGCCGACTGACGCTGGGCGCCACTCGTTTTTAGCAAATTGAGCCAAGCCCGCGTTGCACGAATCGGTGACTGTCGTGCATCCGCGTCGGAGCCGAACAGTTTCCGCGACTTAATTCTTTTTTTGATTTCATTTCTTTGCCTCTTTTATCTGTAAATATTGTAAGTAATAAACGTTTCTTTTGTGTGCCGTTAAGACGACTGTGTTGACTTCCGTTCTTCCCGCTCAAAAATCCCGCCACACGCTAATCGCGACGCGAACACGTCCATATTTATAAATATTTTTCAAACGTTGTGTAAATCAATCCTAGATCTCATAAAGTTTTTGCTGGATGATTTTATAGATTTCTAGCAACATAACAAAATACAAATAACTACATTTAACAAGAACATATCATACAGCAATATTGTAATATATAAAATTTTTGATAACAAATGGTTTCTTCACTCAGGAAATTGTGTTTTATGTTCCAGCTAGAATTCTAAATATTTACACTTAAATTATATCGCTCTTTTTTGTAT
>NW_012039027.1:0-605 GCF_000956235.1 Wasmannia auropunctata | reverse complement strand
AGAAAACATGTCTCCGGGACATGATCAATCGAGATTGTTTATCTTTAATTCGAAAAATAAAATTAATTTTCTAAAATAGAGATAATAGAAATAAAAATAATCTTAAATCATGTCTATGAAACATAATAATTTTATAAAAGAATAACTAAAAATGTCCTGAACTTGAGGACGTCAATCATGGCCAAAGCAATGATATCATCGTATGTCCACGTCGAAACCATACAACTTTTGGATGAAAAATTTTTCAATGTGTTCGCGAATCCGCGGTGTGCCTCGCGGAGGGGCGCAATAGTCGGGCGCGGGACGGAGGGGCAGCGAATCGTTGCGTGACGTCACTCGGGCGGCACGCAGCACGATATTTTTCCCAGTCGCGCTCGCACAAACACCCTACGCAAATACGAGACCAAATTTGAGGAAAACAGCTGACAGGAGCTCGGGTTCTGAGTCACCGGTCTCAGCCGTTATCAAAAACAAGGAGCGGATCAGCTGAGCCATCGCGCTACTGACAAACATTTTTTATCACGTTGCCAGGCAGAATTATTCACTCGCGAACGCCGCGAAGCCGGGTATAAAAACCCGGGCCGACTGACGCTGGGCGCCACTCG
>NW_012039026.1:0-300 GCF_000956235.1 Wasmannia auropunctata | reverse complement strand
TCTGTTGAACCGCCTGTCTGTCCAATCTAACCGTCTATCGAACCGTCTATTGAACCGATACACTTCTATCGCTATTGTTCCTAACAGCATAGAAATGTTCTTTCGTTCGCGACCATCGCCAGGTAGAAATTTGATCCGCGTCAAAGATAAATATGAACGCACACATCTCAGTGTAGTAGTGGTGCCATATACATATATGCCTGATCTTAACTACAAGGAAAGGGAAAGAAATTAAAATATAATTTTAAAAATTTCACATTTTATTGATTATAATATTAAGATTATAATTTTATTGTTTTA
>NW_012039025.1:0-631 GCF_000956235.1 Wasmannia auropunctata | reverse complement strand
CGCTCGAGTTCCAATCACAATAGCACTATTCCTGTTCAGATGGCGGAGGACGTTGCTGAAAAAGAAAATTAAAATTTGTTTTAGTATTAAATAAATTTTATAAAATGTATTTTTGACGGATGTGAAAAATTAAAACCTGATATGTATTACGTCTTCTATGCCCCCAATTATAATGGGCCGAAGACAATTGGTAGAGGAAACGCATGAAGCGCTCTTGCTGCCGATGTGCCCCTGCCCGCGTACCTCTTCGTCTTCTCTTTGTAAAACGTAATAAGTTAAATGTCATTATGAAAATACTTATCAGAATAATTAAGGATATTAATAATAATAGAAGTAGGATATTAATAATATAAGTAGGACATTACGTGGAATATTAGTGTGCATGGGATTAAATTGGGCATCACGGGACACGGTAGTAGCTTGATTAGTCGGAAAGGGTGGTTCCGCAACGTCAATGGTCCTGCATAGTCAATGCCCGAATGTGCGAAAGGACGATTGGGCGAGACTCGGGTGGTAGGAAGCTGACCCATCAACTGTTGAGCTCTTGTCTGTCTGTAGCGGGCACACTTAACACATTTGAGAATGAAAGATCGGACCGGGGTTCTGCCTCCTACAATCCAATATTCGCTTC
>NW_012039024.1:0-337 GCF_000956235.1 Wasmannia auropunctata | reverse complement strand
CTGCGAAGGATTGTCACATACGAGATCCGATTTCCTTAGTGTAATGGCAAAAAGCAGGACCGCTCAAATAAATCAGTTTTCTGTTAATTTGACATATTTGTTCATTTATTTAAGATCCTGAGATTTCTACAGTCTATCTGAAGCACTCTTTTAAAATTAACATATGAATATCTCTAAGAAAATGTGTAAATTCCTGCACATGAAGTATCTTGTCCTGCGAAGGATTGTCACATACGAGATCCGATTTCTCTAGTGTAATGGCAAAAAGCAGGACCGTTCAATTAAATCAGTTTTCTGTTAATTTGACATATTTGTTCATTTATTTAAGATCCTGAGA
>NW_012039023.1:0-575 GCF_000956235.1 Wasmannia auropunctata | reverse complement strand
TTCTTTTTTCAAAGGGGGAGGGATGTTGTAAGTCTCGCTTTGACGTACTTACAACGTCACACTTAGAAATAAGCAGGTCACTGTTGCAATCTATTATTGCAACAATGACCCATAATTATTGAGGACGCCGACGCAGGACTTCGGCGCCCTCAATGCACGCGTCCTCCAAAAACTGCCGTCGTTGCAATAATTGCAACGACTAAGCAGTGCAGTGGCCCACTTGAGATGGGATATAACCCGTCGTCCAGCGGACCACTGCGGAGTTCAACTTTGATCATTAACGCATAGCGTTACGCTGTCGGCACGCGCAGTTATTCAATCTGTAAGTAACACGTAAATATAGTGTTTGTATTAAACAAGATACTGTGCATCAATTCTACAACCACCCAAACCGAGTCCTTCCCACGTTACACCCCAGCCACGGTGTAACAAGATCCTCAGATTTCTATAGTCTATCTGAAGCACACTTTAAAAATTAACATATGAATATCTCTAAGAAAATGGGAAAATTCTTGCGTATAAAGTATTGTGTCCTGCGAAGGATTGTCACATACGAGATCCGATTTCCTTAGTGT
>NW_012039022.1:0-474 GCF_000956235.1 Wasmannia auropunctata | reverse complement strand
CTTAAGGAGCAGAGTAACGTCAAATTAATGACATATTAATAACGTCGCAGATATTATAGTAGTGACGTAAAATAACGTCATAATAATGTCACAATAACATCTTAAATAGCTGGCTAAAATCGACCTCTTAAAAACGTATAATAGACGTCTCTAAATTGACGTTATTATTACGTTAGAATATTCACGTCTTTTAAACGTTAGTTATTGGACACATGACGTCTAGGACCAGTAATCACTATTTATCGACGTGAAAATCACGTCACGTTGCTGCCTGGGATATGGCGGACCCGAATTTAAAAAACGATGCAAATTTTATGAAAATGTATATCTGGGTGTTCTCGAAGTCGTTGATTACAAAACTGTAATCAGATTCCCGAAATTCAAGATAGCGAATCCAATATGGCGGAATTCAAAAAATGATGCAAAATTTTATTAAAACGTATATCTGGGAATTTAGCGATTTTATACTCGATC
>NW_012039021.1:0-478 GCF_000956235.1 Wasmannia auropunctata | reverse complement strand
CACACACACACACACACAAATTCTGCATAAATCCGTACCTACAAATAAGATATATAATAAACATTTTGTTCACACAGTGTTTGAAATATATAAAAATTACGACATATAAGAATAAGAATTTTGTCATATTATAGATTTTTATAGTATATAATATTTTATCAAAATTCCCATTCTTATTTATTCTAATTTTTATATATTTTAATGCTCGGAATTAGTTGCTCTTTTCGGCTCGTTCTCGAAGGCGACGCCTACCGGCCTCCCACTACCGCTCGAGACTCGACGGCCGAGCCGCCGATCAGGAGCGTTTCATTTAAAAAAATCGCCCAAATTATACTTTCCGTTACTCTATAATTAAAATATCTTCTTTGTTAAATAATTTTTAAAAATATTAAATTTTTTACTTCATACATCAAATGTGTTATAACAATTGTTTAAATTGTTATAATAATAGATTTTCATGAGATTTACAATATAATAA
>NW_012039020.1:0-404 GCF_000956235.1 Wasmannia auropunctata | reverse complement strand
TGCAATTTCTATCAGCCGTTCGTCGGAAATCTTGTGCGTTGACGCGACGGAAATCTTCTTCACGGTCACTACGAAAATCTTCTGCGCGACGGAAATCTTCTACGATGTCGCGGCGGAGATTTTCTGCGATGTCGCGGCGGAGATTTTCTGTGTAGTCGCGGTGGAGATCTTCTGCGTAGTTGCGGAGAGAACTTCTTGCGTTGGCGAGACGGAAATCTTCGACGTTGGCGCGATTGCGTCCTGCCTGATCACGTCGGGGTCATCACTTTGTGGACGTAAGTGGTAATGATGGATCAGGAGAAGGAGCGCAATGAAGGGTAATCCACAAATGACTCCGTATAGGTATAACAGCTTGGAATATATTGTTAGGATATATATACAAGGGTAGGAATGTCAGTGTAATC
>NW_012039019.1:0-422 GCF_000956235.1 Wasmannia auropunctata | reverse complement strand
GCGCTCAATGGAAACGTACCTTTATGCCGTTCAGCGAACCTGGCAGTATACACGGAACGTTTTTCGTTACTTACTTCCAACCTATGGAGTTATGTTTCCTTATTCATACTTTATGGTCTGAAACTCTGAACTCGATCTTTTTCCCGCTCTTTCCATTGTGTCAACTGTCACGTTGTGATTCCGTTGCATTCCGTTGTGGGCCACGGACTGAGGTGGACGTCTGTGGCCATGGAGGACTGGAGAGAGCATATCGGTCGGTGGGGGTAGAAATTTGTAATCGGAAATGACATCACCAGTCAACCGTCTAACGCACTGTTTAGCCGCAAACGGCGCTATAGTAGAAGCTTTGATTGGCTTTTGATCGAGCATGGAACTATGGAAGACTTATTATTTCACATATTAAGAGGTTACGTGACTCTCGA
>NW_012039017.1:0-445 GCF_000956235.1 Wasmannia auropunctata | reverse complement strand
TCCAGTACGATGCGGGCAGTTCGAAGTTTGTGAGTGTGGCCTCGTTCCGGGTCCATTACCTCTTTTGAGGTTCGTCTATCCGATGTTTGCGGGATTGCGACTGGGCTAGACGCTCTTCCCGAGAACAAAACTTTGTTTCGTTTTGTTATGTCTCTATCGTATCTTGTTATGTCTCTATCGCATCTTTCTGGTATGATGCGGGCAGCTCGAAGGCTGCTACTGTGACTTGGCGACTCCGACTTCGAACTCGAGGTCGGTCCTTTCTCCGTGGTCGCGTCACATCTATGTAGTTTGATTTTTACTGTCCGGGGGCATAGTCCTTGAGCTCGATGGCTCGGGTTTTTGTGTTGTCTTGATCCATATGCGTTTGTCTTATGGTGGAAAAGATGTCGGAAGGCGCGGAGCCACCTTCGCGCCATCAAACCTACCTTCCCGGGGGGGCGTA
>NW_012039016.1:0-2112 GCF_000956235.1 Wasmannia auropunctata | reverse complement strand
TACTCCCCTGTGTGCCTTGTCGACTCAGTTATAGCATACAGGAAAAGTATATACATACTCGATTCACATGTAGTAACAAATTATCTTAAACCTCAAACAAAACGAAAGAATTACGACCGTATATATGTTATGCGCACATATATTAGTTCGGTTTAAAAATTTTCTTTAGCTTCTTACAATTAGTATTTTTTGGACAGGGTTAAGACTGTCTGTAGATTATTTCTCAAAGCCAAAGATATATAAAGATATTCATTTATAAATAAAATACTTATCTCGTTTCTTATCGAATATCTACTTCGATCGAATAAACGACCGAACAAATAACTGAACTTATGTAGGCAGTATAGATTGCGTTTGTAAGATATTTGAGATATTCACCTGATATGTATGTATAATATGTATTACGAGTTTAACGAGTATAGATGATGTCGCCACGTGCTGGGCTAACTTTATATTTCGCGAATTCATTCCCTCTTCCCTTTTGCTACATGTGAGAGCCGAGTACGGAACAGATGCTCCGGCACTTCTCGAACCGACTTATTGGCAAGCAGATTTTTTCTATTGTATCTCCGTATAGTTAAATATACATGTCTTAACATTATACTCCGAGTTTGGTGTGCTCTACTTGTTTGCCCCGACCTTCCACTAAATCCCGATAGACACATTATCACCGTATTAATTACATCGACCATGCAAGCGTGTAACAATTTTGTCAAATGAATTCCATGCACCTGCAGTAATACTTGAAAAAAAATTGTCTACGTGTTTATATATTTTTATATAACAGACTCTTGCACACCTTAATTACACATTCGAGATATAAAACCCATTTTGTGTATTTTATCATTGCTGTTATGGTATGAAACATAAAAGAATACATAAAAATAAATGTAAAAAAGATTATTAATTCATTCATAATAATTTTTTATAATTAATGTATGCACTTTTATACAATAAATAATTTATCGATAGTATTGATTTATATGATAAATACACAAAATGATTATCACATATAATAATCGATACCATTAGTATCATTACCATATCATTAGTAAATTTAGGCACATGCCGTTTCAGACTCATTTGAGCATAATGCCCGCCTTTGATTTTGTTCTACTTTTGAAATTACTTCTTGGATCCATGAAATATGCTTAGACACATTTGTATATAAAGAATACAAATAGTTGTCGCAACGAACAGTCCCACCGTCTTGTATCGTGCCGACGGAAACGCTAACAATACCTCGAAGATACCACAAACCATTAGTTTTAAAAACTAATCCGCCGCCACTGTCGCCGTCACAAACAGAAGAACCTGAAACAAAAAATGCTTTCGTAAGTTACATTATATTTTACTTTTCGCAACATTCTACATAATAATAATTCTTATACATATTCTCTTTCTTTTTTGTATTTTTTTTCACATAATTCTTACAAATTTAAATAGTTTTAGAGATATCGAATTAGTAACGCCTAAATAATTTTACATTTTTTACAAATATCTTTTTGACAAATATAGAATGCAGCAAATCGTGCAAATTAATGTTACACATAATTGATCTCTTACTAACCATTTTTGTAGCCTGCACAAAACTTATCATTAACATATTGTCGCGTATTAGCACGTTGGGTTTCGGATAAGCATTGGCTGAACGAAATTATAGGCACTTTCAAAGCTTGTAATATTGCACTAGTTTCACCGTGTGCAGTTCTACCAAATCCTGCTACCTTTCCGTAAGAACCTGCTTCCATTGTATTTTTATCACTTATAGTATCTATACATACTGGAACCAACCATGTTGTCAATACAAACGGTCTGACGAGTTCTAATATCGCAATATCCCAAAGGTAATGTCCATCATGTCCCAGATAATTGCGTTTAGTGTAAATATGTTTTCCCTGCAAAAAGGTATATCTAAACATTTACGAACAATAATATTTTATATAAATCAGTTTACATTTCATTTTTTTATACATATGTATACACTTGCAAACCTGATTCTCTTTGACGAAAGTTTGATTATGAAAGGTAGAATTATAATCACGAAAGAGATTTCCCATTAATACATAAATTTTACTGGCGTCAATTAGCTGCTTAGTGTTCTCATCAAAT
>NW_012039015.1:0-649 GCF_000956235.1 Wasmannia auropunctata | reverse complement strand
CGCTCAAGATGGCCGCTCAAGTGTCTTTAAAATTCATTGGTTTGCGCTGTTCCCCCACTTTGCGTTGTTCTCCTACTTCGTCAAAAGAAAGGTCGCTCAAAATGGCTGCCATGACGTAGTTCCGTCCCCGGCTCAGCCTACCCTCACTACCGATACCTTCTCTTCTGTGTCTTTTTATTCAATGGCAGTCGCAGCAATTCATTACTATATTGGTTAAAAATGTTACTTAAATGACGCACTTCCGGCGCAAAATACATTTTGCCGCATCTTATTGAAGTTCAACCAAACGAACAGCAAAAGCGAACGAGCAGCAAAGCTGAAAAAGTCGTGTCAGCCGTGTGCAAGCCGTGTGTTATAAACTTATGATATATATAATAACAAAAAATATAACTCGTGATGTGATACAACAGAAAATAAGTATAATGAAAAATTGCGGAAGAAGTACGGAAATTTGTTTATGATTAATTTATTTTTAATAAGTCCTAATAGATTTAATATATGTATATACGCGCGATTGAGATCATCTTCAATCTATCGACATCGAAAACGTAAATGATAAACCGCAATTATAACTTTTTAAACTTGGTTATTATAAAGTGGTCTTATATTGTAATTTAAAAAATTGATTATTAATAAATAAAATAATGCG
>NW_012039014.1:0-354 GCF_000956235.1 Wasmannia auropunctata | reverse complement strand
ATTTTATTTTCGATTTTTTTACCCAAAATAATTAATATGCAAACAAAATAAAAATAGATGCAAAAATTAGCAAACGACTAGCAATCGAATGACGTATTCGAAATTATTGAAATCGTTAGTTCGACAGCTGGCTTCATACCGGTGCATGATATATCACATTGAGTAAAAAGACATAGGAGAGAACATATGGTTCTGAGCAAGGGGACGGAAGTGCTATATATAAGAAAGGTCGCTCAAGATGGCCGCTCAAGTGTCTTTAAAATTCATTGGTTTGCGCTGTTCCCCCACTTTGCGCTGTTCTCCTACTTCGTCAAAAGAAAGGTCGCTCAAAATGGCTGCCATGACGTAGTTCCG
>NW_012039013.1:0-376 GCF_000956235.1 Wasmannia auropunctata | reverse complement strand
TAAGAATGAATCTTTCTCTTTAATTTGCTTTTTTGTTGAGCGTCGTACGATTTTTTTTCACTGAGTTATTCAACATTGAAGTAAAAAGGGTCATTTTTGCTTCAATGTTAAATAATTTGGTGAAAAAAAATCGTACGACGCTCAACAAAAAAACAAATTAAAGAGAAAGATTCTTTCGAAAGCTGTCAATCAAGCGTTGCGGTAGCGGCGCGACGCCAAGTATATAATATTATAAAAGTCGGGTGATGACTTGTGAGTATACGGCACTGGCACTGCGCTACCGCTTAGCTTTATCTCGAAGTTTTGCCTCGTCAGATTTCCGATTTTTAATATCTCGGAAACGAAAGTTCTAATGAAAAATCTAATGACACTTTCA
>NW_012039012.1:0-543 GCF_000956235.1 Wasmannia auropunctata | reverse complement strand
TCTAAAAGCTATTCAAATTCAAGAGGGAGGACAACATTTTGAATAACTCATGTATTAAAAAATGAGAATGTATTAGGTCTATTGGAGAAACCACTATAAACAAACCGTGCTATATACCGCAAGGTGGTGTGGAAATGATTATGTTTTGTTATAAATGAAAAAACATTTTTCAACCGATATGTATAAATATACAATTAATTTTATAACAAAAGTGTCAAGTTATGATTTTAATGAAATTTTGTGCACATTATAGGTTAGGTAAACAGATGAATTTACAAAATATCAGTTGCGATGGAAAAACGCAATAAAAATTTTGAAATTACCCTTTAAAGTTAAACTTAATTAACTCTAATTTTAATTTTTTTTGTTATATCTCGAAAACTATTCAAGATATCAAAAAATGTTTTATACAAGAGTTTTACAGTAAAATTATTTCTATTTACTTACGTTAATATTTTTTTAGAATATTTTAAAAATTTTTTGAAAATTTTTGAAAATAATCATTTTTGAAAAAATTCTATTAACGTTAATAAATAGAGGTAA
>NW_012039011.1:0-526 GCF_000956235.1 Wasmannia auropunctata | reverse complement strand
TAAATTTCCGGACCTACCCCTTCTTATGCAGCTCGACGAGAGGAACAAGAAAGGTCCTCTTCGCCATGCCTCTATCTCTCGTCCTTTCGCCTGTAGAGGTCGTTTTTGACTTTTCAGAAACTTTCAAAAACTCCCACAACTAAACGGTTGCAGATAGAGCCATGGTGAAGAGGACGTTTTTTGTTCCTCTCGACGAGTTCTATAAGGGAAAAATACCAAACCTAAAAAAATCCAAAAAAAACCTTTTTTTGGAACATAAAAAGTCCTGTAACTTTTAAACGGCAACAGATACAAGGTTGGCGCATAGGACCTTTTTTGTAGGGCTCGTCGAGATCTATGAGAAGCCACCTTTGGATTTTTCAAAATACGAAATTTTTTAATTTTCAAAATTTTCAAAAAAGTCCCCAGGGCGAACTGAGATAGCTACGGCACTTTGACTTGTGGGAGGTGATAGAGGGGGTCGTCCTCTGTCGATGAAAACTCTCAATTCAATTTCAAATCTCTACTAACCCCAACCAAATCTTGA
>NW_012039010.1:0-431 GCF_000956235.1 Wasmannia auropunctata | reverse complement strand
TACCATTAGTTGTGTACTTAAAGAAAAGAAAAAATAAGGTAACATATATTGCTTTCTTAAAGCTTAATGCAAATTTAAAAATAAAAACAAGAGTACCACAGATTTATATAGAATATCTAGATCGCTAATATATTATTATAGACTGTTACAGATATTTACCCGGCACATTTATCACATACAGTACTTTGTGTTTTGATTTAGGTATTATATAGAAATCTGTGCTTTAAATGTACATTGAGAATTAGTGTATTATTTAAGTGGATAATTGAAATAGAGAATAAAATAGAGAATAAAATATAAATTTATAGTTTATTGTTATTTATTTTATTTTTTATTATATTATTTATTATTATTATTTAATTTGTTATTATTTTATTATTTATTCCATTGTTACATTATTATTATTTTTTGTAATTATGTAAATCAAAATA
>NW_012039009.1:0-302 GCF_000956235.1 Wasmannia auropunctata | reverse complement strand
TTTATTAAGTCAGTTATAGTCATTAGGTTAGTTAGTCACGAAGTTAGTTTCGTGTATTGATATAGTATAAAAAGAGCCATCGGATGTGTCGTGCCTGAGCGCGCGAATTTCAGCCGCTAATTTTGGTTAACTTAAATCATTTATAATTTGAAAAGTATTATAGCCTCGACATTTTTGTATTAGGATTTTCGTCTCAAAATTATCTCAGGAACACATGCTTAAAAGGAAATCCGGTAGAGGTGGGACACCCTGTATATATATTGTGACGTTGCAGCCTGCTGCAGCTGAGCAGCGTCTCGCTG
>NW_012039008.1:0-425 GCF_000956235.1 Wasmannia auropunctata | reverse complement strand
TGATTGTAATACATTTTTTAGAGAATTTACGAATGCGTAAACTCCCCATCATGTTATATATAATTAAAATAACACTATTTTAAATGTTAATACTAACATCAAATTATATCATTTATTTAATATTATTTGAGAAAAATTATTAGAATGTTAAAAACCAAGCGTTCATAAAACTCATTAAAAATAAAGTCGCAACCTCATTGTCCACGAGTGCACGTAGTGAAATGAATTAAAGAACAGACTGATTATTAATCGCGGGCACTAATAAAGAGCACACAAATATATGGACAGACACAGTAATAAGGGGCCTTAATATGGCCATCGCGCCGTGGAGGGACACACTAATAGGGACAAAAACATTGTTTTTATTTTTATTAAAATATATTAAAATATTAATATTTTTTACATAAAAAAATTTCATAAGAAAA
>NW_012039007.1:0-426 GCF_000956235.1 Wasmannia auropunctata | reverse complement strand
TATACCTTTTAGAAAACATATACTTTTATCTGATGTCGTAAAGATAAGTAGATTCCTTTGAAAAAGAGATTATGGGGAATAAATAACATTCCATCTCTGTAGTCGTTCTCGTTTTGTCGACAGTTCTTGTTTTCACGTTTTTCACGTTTTTGCAAGTTTTTTCATGTTGGCAGTTCTCTTTTTCACGTTTTTCACGTTCGTGTTTCACGTTTTTTTAACGTTTTTGCACGTTTTTGCACGTTTTTTACGTTTGCGTTTCACGTTTTTCACGTTTTTCACGTTCGCGTTTCATGTTTTTCACGTTTTTCACGTTCGCGTTTCATGTTTTTCACGTTTTTCACGTTCGCGTTCACGTTTACGTTATTATCATATAAGTAACGTTCAAATATTATTATTATTATTATGTTATATTGATCTTAATTATAG
>NW_012039006.1:0-345 GCF_000956235.1 Wasmannia auropunctata | reverse complement strand
AACCAATAATTATTTTATATTTTTTAGTTATGAAAGAAAAATTTAATAAGATTTTATCATGAAATAATTGTTAACATTAATTAATATAATTTAAATAACTATTCAGTAAATGTAAATTTCTGTTTAATACATATATATTTATTAAGAATCTCCGGTATATATCAGGAGCCACGGTAGTGGCTTGGTGTCAAGTGTTTAACTAATATAAATGTTACGGACAAAGTCCGCAGGGTGTGCAGAGTCGGCATTGCCCGGGCCGTGTCAACATTGCCAACGCGATTGGACAAAGCTGCTAAAATGATTTTATTAGCGGACATGGTCAAATTTTGTGTGGGCAAAGTCAAT
>NW_012039005.1:0-429 GCF_000956235.1 Wasmannia auropunctata | reverse complement strand
TAATATATCGCACACAGTCTTTTTATTTATTTTTTTCTTTTATTTATGTTATCATTTGTAATGGGTTTTAAATGTTGTTCGAAACACTCACGATTATAAAAAGACCGTTTACAAGAATCACATTTAATACGTCGTCTTTCAATCGTCTCGCATGGTGGTTGCCTCATACAACGGTTGCATTTTCGCAAACATTTATGATCACGCATTCTAACATATGCTATATTGCAAGATAGACAAAATCCGCGACTTCCTACAGCAGCTCGCATGTTCAAAATTGGCTCGAAATGGTGTAATCGAGGATAATATAAAATACGAAGCGTATGAACGACCCTATTGAATGAATTCTTTACATAGTCTGTACCGTCGTATAAAGCCGCACCACCACGACCCAATGTATCGACTTCATACACGACAATAGCTATACCAACG
>NW_012039004.1:0-387 GCF_000956235.1 Wasmannia auropunctata | reverse complement strand
CGGAAGTGCGCGAGAGTCTCGAGTGCGTGTCGCGAGTGCCGCTTTGCGACGAGCGTAACATTTTGGGGGCTCGTCCGGGATCGAACGATTCGAACGGATTCGAACGGACGAGCGGAGAGAACGCACGAGCGGATTATCTCCAAAGAGTACCGCATAAATGGCTACAACGAGGAAAAGGCTCCGCATTGAAACTTCGCAGCCCTCGTCAGAGATGTTAGACATGAGAACCGTAATACAGGAGATCCGGCAGTTGCGAGAGGAACAGACGCGGAGGGACATGGAATCCGCGGCGTTGCTTCGACAGCGCGATGAAGAATTACAGCGCATCCGCGAGGAGCTTCGCGCCTACCAGATAAGTCTTTCCGATAACGGAAATTTACGTAATTC
>NW_012039003.1:0-522 GCF_000956235.1 Wasmannia auropunctata | reverse complement strand
TCGAATGATTCGACTTGAAATTTATGATGTAAATAAGATTATTGGATTGGATCGGCGTCAATGGTGGAAAACAGCTGAAGTTCGAGCACAGTTTCTCACGTCTTCCGAATCCGATCGAAAGCAGCAGTTGGTGCAGAAATTACTGGACGCAGCGGCCGATGATTTGAAGACAGTTGATGGAGTCAGAAGAGAGACGACGGATATATTTTTGTAAGAGGAAGAGAGGTTAGTCGCACAAAATGTTTTTTTTCAGAGTTTTATGTTTTCTCTAACTGTTTGTATTTTTGCAGAATGGAAAGAGGACGACAGGTCGTGGATATTAATGGATCATTAAAAGTTTCGTTATTATTATTATTCGTTGTTTACAGTAATCTATGCGATGCGAGATAGTGTTTTGAGGTGTGTGTTGAAGTCAATATATTCTTAAAGTAGTTGAAATTCGGTGTGGCTCACCTTTGCGACAAATTTTAACGTTGTGAACGTCATATATTAGACTGCTCGAATAATTGTCGAAGATTCTAA
>NW_012039002.1:0-478 GCF_000956235.1 Wasmannia auropunctata | reverse complement strand
ACATTTTTAGGCTTTGAAAACAATATCGTAGCCATTTGGTTGTACAACTATTTTGCTGTAAAGAGATCATCATAGCCATGATGAAGCTTTAAAACGTCCGCAATAACATTGTCACAGCATAATTGTGACGTTTTGGCAAAGTTATAGTGGCAAAAGTGGGATAACATTTTTAGATCTTGAAAACGATGTCGCAGCTATTTGATAGCGTAATTCTTTTACTGTAAACAGGTTGTCATAGCCACAGCAGTCAGAATAAATAGAAATTAAATGAAAGTAAATAGAAAATGTTTTTTATATATAATTAATATTCAATAAAAGTTAAATTTAAATTTAAAACTATGTAACAATATTGAAAAAAATTGTTTAAATTTTATTTTATCTGGAATTGAACCACGGACAATCTGAAATCTTTGCCTCACTAAACTTAAATCAAATTTAAAGATTAATTAATCATTTCAAATACATCTTATAACGTACA
>NW_012039001.1:0-1017 GCF_000956235.1 Wasmannia auropunctata | reverse complement strand
TCTCGCGGGTACGCGATCACTGTCATTTGACTGGACGATATAGAGGTCCGGCACATTCAAATTGCAACTTAAATTACCAAGATTCGCATTGCATTCCAGTAGTTTTTCACAATTTGTCCGGCTACGATGCGCATTTTGTTATCAAGGAAATAGCAGAAGCCTACCAGGGGCGTGTAAAACTACTTCCAATAACGAAAGAAAAATATATATCGTTTACAAAAAATGTCCAAAGCACCGAGGATAAAAAGAATCGAAATACTTTAATAAAATACTTTAATAAAAATTGCGATTTATCGATTCATATAAATTTCTTAGTTCCAGTCTCGACAAATTGGCGTCAAATCTTAGCAAAGAGAAACTAAGAATATTGCAACGCGAAAATTGTAATTTGTCCACTGAAAATTTCAATCTTCTCACAAGAAAAGGTATATTTCCATTCGAGTACATTGACTGTGTAGAAAAATTGAATGATAAATATTTACCACCGCGCGAATCGTTCTATAGTTCATTGACAGGTGACACCGTATCCGAGAGCGATTACGCGCACGCATGCACGGTGTGGCGGCGATTCTCTATCCAAACGCTCGGCGAGTATAGCGATTTGTATTTAAAAACAGACGTCTTGTTGTTGGCAGATACCTTTGAAAATTTTCGCGATGGTTGCGTTGGAAGTTATGGACTTGACCCTGCATACTATTATACTCTACCTGAATTTACGTGGGACGCGATGCTAAAACATACGCGAATCAATTTTGAATTGCTTACTGATATAGATATGGTCATGTTCGTCGAACGCGGTATACGCGGCGGTCTGAGTCAATGTTCCAAGAGATACGCGCGAGCCAACAATAAGTACGTGCAGTCATACGATCCATCGAAACCGTCATCGTATTTCATGTATTTCGATGTAAACAATTTATACGGCTGGGCAATGTGTCAACCATTACCATACAGAGATTTTCAATAGGTCAACGACGTAACAAATTTTAATGTTACGGATGTTGCGTTAGATTCCCC
>NW_012039000.1:0-536 GCF_000956235.1 Wasmannia auropunctata | reverse complement strand
TTATCGGTTAAAGCCTTAGAACTTAGCCGCGCTCTGATTGTGATTTTTAATGATTTGCGAACTACGAGAGAATGCTCCTCGAAATAAAATATTTGGTTGCCCTGAAAAGGGCAGATTAATTATTTTCTTTATAATAGGTGTTCAAAATGTCCACCATCCATTGCGATGCAAGCTCTCATGCGTCTTAATAAATTTCCTTGAGTTTTTTCCATAACTTCGTCGTCGACATCCCAAATCGCAAAGTGAAGTTTGTCATTTAATTCTTCGATGTCCTCGGGAAGCTGTCTGTAAACAATTTCTTTGCAATGTCCCCACAAAAAAAAATCTAATGGATTGAGATCCGGGGATCTTGCAGGCCAATGTATCGGGCCGTACCGTCCTATCCAACGTCCAGGAAATCGCTGATTTAAGAAATTTGTAACGATTCTGGCATTATGTGGTCCAGCACCGTCTTGTTGAAATAAAATTTGGTTTCTGCGTTCTAGTGGTACTTGTTCCAAAAAGTCTGGTAGATTTTCTTGTAAAAATTCCAAATA
>NW_012038999.1:0-458 GCF_000956235.1 Wasmannia auropunctata | reverse complement strand
CTCTAAAACGAATTGCTGAAAATATCGCCGACGATGAATTGATCGAGAACGAATCGTTCTTTTCGGGAGTAGACGAAGGATATATGAAGCCAACACCTAAACGAAAAAAATCAAGCACCTCGTTAGACAATTCTTTACTGGCTTCCACTCCAGTTAAATCAATGCTGAAACGTTCGAAAACTGTGCCGTCTACTTTGAATGAAATGTCTGAAATATTACCATTACACGATGAATCGTACGCCCCCTCCGTTGAAGAAATTTTCGAAATCGCCAATGAGCCGCTCGTAACATCCGTTCGAAACCAATTGCAAACATCCGAGGGACAAGAAAAGTTACAAATGCACTATGGTCCTTTGGGACAAAAATATCTGGGGGCGGTCCTAAGCGGTAAAAAAGTGGTCAACATAGACGACGTTTACGGAGTTTATTTAGCAATGATGGAACGAAGCTCGGCAACA
>NW_012038998.1:0-413 GCF_000956235.1 Wasmannia auropunctata | reverse complement strand
TTCTTATACGCGACAACTCGAATTTTTTGATCCTGTTCAAACAGGATGGTACAAATCTGAAACATGTGTACAACGATCACGTAAACACCGACATGTCTTACGAGGAATTCTGTAAATTGTGTCATAATTGTTGGCAACAAAAGTATGGATTTCTAGTGATAGACAAGGACAGCGCACTTGTCAGTGGGCGTTATAGAAAAGGATTTAATGACTTTGTGGTACTGTAACGTAGTTAGTTGTTGTCGATACATCGATTGTGCAACATTCCCGACATGGAGGATCGCGAGAGAATAGCGCAACAAGTTGAAAAAACGAGCGATTCCATTCGCAAAAAATATCGCGCCTTGAAAACTGGTAGAATGGAAGAAGATATCGCGCTGGAGAGACACTTTAAGCCCATCATCGAGCCTCTA
>NW_012038997.1:0-840 GCF_000956235.1 Wasmannia auropunctata | reverse complement strand
TTATGTAAAGCACGTCTAAAGCCCAGAAATCAGATTTGACAACAATAATATTATTTATTAAATAACTAATGTATTTCAAATAAGTTGAGATTGTCTTTTAAATTGTTTCTCAATATCTCATGGATAATATTTCTCAAAATTCAAGAAAGTATTACTCTCGCAAGCAGTTGCTTCTGCTTCATAGAAATAAGAAAGGAAAGCCTTAGCCACCGTATGCGTTCTAAAATAGAATTAGAAACCTTGACCGAAATGATGCGTCAGAGTAAATCTAGTCTAAAAGTAGAACACCGCCATATATGGAAGCGCTGGTCTAGGCGATAGACCATTACCTTATATGGTTACATTTTGTCACTTTCACTCCGTATATGGTATGTGGGTCAACCTGCGCTAGTATGACTCACAGCGATAGAATAAAACTACCCCTTCTCTTATTGTAAAATGCTTATAAAAGGACCTTCTCTGATCGTTGTTGTGTAGATCAGAGAGCGGATTCGAAGTAGAGGAGCTCAGATCCGAGCTCTGAATCTCAATAAAGTCGCTTGCAAATACTTTAAAATTCTACAAGTTATTACACTCCATTCCGACCAATCCCGAGGTTTCGTCATCATTCGGACGTCCAGTAAATAATCCTGAGGTTTTAACCCTCTTAACCGCCAGCGAAGGACCCACAAACGACGCTCTGCAGGAAACGAACAGGAGTTCGGTTCACCAGGACGTCACAATACGACGTTTCCGAGCTTCAAACGGCGAGAATCGACGTTTGAGCGGTGGGAACGTCGCGGGCGCTCGGATCCGGCGGTTCCGCGCTTCACACGTCGAGATTCGACGTTTGAATGGTGG
>NW_012038996.1:0-399 GCF_000956235.1 Wasmannia auropunctata | reverse complement strand
GAGCAGTAAACAAGAAAATATTGGCCATTTTGTAATCATTGTATACTTCGAGATTTTTCGAACAAAAGCATAGTTTCGGTAAATGTCTCCAAACTACACAATTGACATACCAGACGGAAAAGTCCCCAAATTAAACATTTCAACACAAAAACTCTATAGCAAGACGAAGATAACTTTATTTATTAAAATTCGTACACGTCTTAACGGCTCGCGACTCACAATCAATCTGACGATTTCCTTTATCAATATTCATTTTTCTAATAACCCGTTACCATGGATTCACGCTTTAATATTATCGGAACATCACATTACGCGACTTTTCAATGTTTGATTACGCGACTTTTCTATGTTCGATTACTTTGACTACATTTTCGGCCAGCCTGACTAATAGGCCGTCCT
>NW_012038995.1:0-426 GCF_000956235.1 Wasmannia auropunctata | reverse complement strand
AGCATATATTACCAAAACTAAAAGATGGAAAAGATTTTATAATAGTAGGATACTCCTTCGGATCTATTATTGCAGTTGAGTTAACAAGAAGATTGGAAACTATGAATTTTAATTGCCGACTTCTTCTTATCGATGGCGCTCCTGAACAAATGCGAAAGATACATGAATATTTTGCATCAAACACTGACGATGCAGACATTCAGATTTCGATTTTAACTAATATGATGGACATTTATTCTGTAGAAAATAGTGAAACTAAGGTATAATTTTTCTTTATGTTTACATTAAAATTATAATGTATACATACGTATGTATATATACAGGGTGGACCATTTTAATCCATCCAGTCGAATATCTCGAAAATCAAGCCCGGGAGAGAAAAATTTTTCAGACAAAAGTTGTTTGGTTTCAAAGGGACCATAAGAT
>NW_012038994.1:0-468 GCF_000956235.1 Wasmannia auropunctata | reverse complement strand
CCTGTGTTGATCTTTCTACTAAAAAACAGAACACTACGACTGAAGTATTTCTTATACCGGGTCTCGACGGATGTGGAACTGTATTTAATCACTTAGCACCAAATATTGAATTTTCAGCAACGTCTTTACATTATAACGCAAACATTGATGTTACTACAAATCTTATATCTGAGATAACTGATTATCTTACAAACGTACGCAAATGCATTAGTAATTTTATATTATTAAAACATAATTTATTTTGTTTTATATTGACGGAAAATTATTTTTATTTAAGAGACAAATTTTATCGAATATATTTAATATTTTTACAGCATATATTACCAAAACTAAAGATGGAAAAGATTTTATAATAGTAGGATACTCCTTCGGATCTATTATTGCAGTTGAGTTAACAAGAAGATTGGAAGCTATGAATTTTAATTGCCGACTTCTTCTTATCGATGGCGCTCCTGAACAAATGCGAAA
>NW_012038993.1:0-383 GCF_000956235.1 Wasmannia auropunctata | reverse complement strand
GTCGCACATACGGCACGCTACGCTCCTGCGTACTCCGGCTAAACGCGATCTAATTGATTAACTTTATTCGTTAATAACTCTGTAAATAATGGTCTGAGCCAAAATTGAAAGAGGAACTTTTAGTTCAAAATTACATTCTCTTTCACGCCTTGAAATATTAATTAAGCGTTACGGGACACCCTGTATATATTGAAATCATTTTCATATAAATTTACGTATTGTTTAATACAGAAATGCAATTAATGCGACCCGGGTACGCCAAGTTTTTTCTTCATTATAATCTAGTTTATCACTTTTCCATTTTTCAATTTTTGAATATTTTTCATAAATAAGCTTTTTTGAGGTCTTTTTTTAATAATGAGGTACTTGGTTAATTTTATTGA
>NW_012038992.1:0-510 GCF_000956235.1 Wasmannia auropunctata | reverse complement strand
GAGTCCCGTTGCACTGGACCTGAATCGGGTAGCCCCGATGGAGATGGAGCACGCTCCGGATCCCCCAGATAGGCCGAGGCCGATGTCGAGTACTCTCGACGAAGAGTGACGGGAAGGAGTCGGACGGGACTGTCGGGACAGGAGTCGAGACAGGACTGGATAACCCGGCTTGCTCTGCCTTTATATACCGGCGAGCGACCCCCACCACGCGGCATCCGCGTGGGCGACCCCTCCACGCGGCACCCGCGTGGGCGGCCCCCACCGAGCAGCGCACTGCAGTGGCGCCGGACCTCAGGGCGCCGGGTTTAACTGGCGTAGTAACGCGAAACATTACATCACCCCTCTCCTTAAGATGGAAAATCAGAAACTTACATTCGCAAATGCGCCGGCAGTACCTCATCTGACCCCGTTCGTCGAAACGGAGCACCCAGCGGCCAGTCGGGAGCCGCAACTTGTATTTGCGGCTTTTGTGAACCGCAAAGAACGGGATCTCCGCGGTTTCCCCCGTCG
>NW_012038991.1:0-437 GCF_000956235.1 Wasmannia auropunctata | reverse complement strand
TAGTCTCGATGGAGATGGAGCACGCTCCGGATCCCCCAGATAGGCCGAAGCCGATGTCGAGTACTCTCGACGAGAAGGTGTCTCGAAGGAGGAAGACTCCCCCGAAGACTGTCCGAATGCAAGGAACAGAGTCCCGTTGCACTGGACCTGAATCGGGTAGCCCCGATGGAGATGGAGCACGCTCCGGATCCCCCAGATAGGCCGAGGCCGATGTCGAGTACTCTCGACGAAGAGTGACGGGAAGGAGTCGGACGGGACTGTCGGGACAGGAGTCGAGACAGGACTGGATAACCCGGCTTGCTCTGCCTTTATATACCGGCGAGCGACCCCCACCACGCGGCATCCGCGTGGGCGACCCCTCCACGCGGCACCCGCGTGGGCGGCCCCCACCGAGCAGCGCACTGCAGTGGCGCCGGACCTCAGGGCGCCGGGTTTAA
>NW_012038990.1:0-526 GCF_000956235.1 Wasmannia auropunctata | reverse complement strand
ATCAATATTAATTAAATTATTTAATTAAGTAATATTAAAAACATCAGTCGACAAACATTTTTAAAACTTTTTTCAAAAAATTCTGTTACAAACAATATTAGAAAAGAACATTTTAAAAAATGTGTTAAATTTTAAATTCGTATTTGACATAAATAACTATTTTATATTAGAATAAGTATGAACTCTTAAAATATATAAAATGTATTTTAAGAGTTCATACTTATTCTACTGATATAAATGATGTTGAATTTGCGATTGACTTTTCTACAATTAAATTGGACTCAAATTAAGAATAAGAGCAATAAATGTTAATAGAGATTTCATCGAACCTTTGCAGTATTCATTCGGCACCATGCCGTTTAGCGGTATCTGTCGCGCGCCGGCCGATCATCGATTTAATGCGCCGCACCTGACGGCGCGCTCTTAATGCCTTATGGTTGGACAGTTTCAACAGCTCACTATTCAAAAACCATTGACACCTCAACATTTTGCTATTAACATTTTCGACTCAGTTTTTCATGAGGAA
>NW_012038989.1:0-407 GCF_000956235.1 Wasmannia auropunctata | reverse complement strand
CTTTCAAAAATTTTAAATATTGTTTAACTATTATAGATAGGTTTACGCGTTGGCCAGAAGCCATTCCCTTGTACAATACATCGACTGATTCAATAATTCACGCTTTCTATTACACTTGGGTTTCTAGATTCGAAGCGCCTTCTACTATTACGACCGATCGCGGTACTCAATTTGAATCCAGATTATTTCAAGCGCTCACACAAATTATAGGTTCTAAATAAATACATACCACCGCTTATCATCCTTCCTCAAACGGAATGATCGAACGATGGCATCGCACATTAAAAACCGCTATAACTTGTCATAACAATCCGGATTGGACTAGCGTTTTACCTACAGTGCTTTTAGGACTCTGGACAAGTATCAAAGATGATCTCAAAGCTTCCGCAGCTGAATATTTATATGGA
>NW_012038988.1:0-439 GCF_000956235.1 Wasmannia auropunctata | reverse complement strand
CGTCGATGTGTAATTGTACGCGACCGCAAACGTATATCCTACGCTGAACGCACGATGATGTTGATAGGCGCGTCTACGCGGAATGTCATCTCGACGCTCTTCGTCGTTGTCATCCTCCTCCTCCTCCCCCTCTCTATCGATGTCCATTTCTCTTTCCTCTTCGTTATCCTTCTTCTCTAATATACATTCCAGATCGGCGTATACGACAAACGGAAGTCGCTCCTTGTTCTGATGATTACAAAAAAATAACCACTTATCTTTGTCGGACGGAAAAACGACAGCACATTCGTTCCTACTTTCGCAGTCAATGATATGATTAGCTAATCTTCTTTGCGAATAAAAATAATGCAAACATCTGGAACAAAAGCACATTTAATGTATCATTAATTAAAAAATAGGGACAGGGAGAGAGCTATTGTACTCACCGATCACATACATA
>NW_012038987.1:0-393 GCF_000956235.1 Wasmannia auropunctata | reverse complement strand
TGTAAATATTGATAACAACGGACCCAGCCCCAATGACATTGACCTTCGTGTATGTTGTCTAGGTCATGACCCTGAGTGACTATCAAGAGGTATTAGCCGTCGCTCGTTATTCGTTAAAAAGTTATTAACAAAAAAAGTAACAAAAAAAATAATCGCAATGGGGGGGTTGGGGGGGGCGAAGCCAGTAGGTAGTATTGGCGCAGGCTGGGAGGGGGGTGCAGGGGGAGGGGCGGAGCCCCTCCTCCCGCCTATTATTTAACTAATATCTATTGCAGAAACAGAAAATACGTGCTTTAATGCGCCTGCTTGTTTAGTAAGGCAAAGATTTAATAAATATTCAACTTAATATACTTTCTACTTTGCGTAGGGGTCTGTCTAATCTTTTCGATGTCT
>NW_012038986.1:0-429 GCF_000956235.1 Wasmannia auropunctata | reverse complement strand
CTCGCTTGCCTCTGTCGCATCCGCTTGCGCCATCAGGCGCCACCTATCAGTAACTTCTACAACACCTCCCTTTTTCAGGCTTTCTTCCTCAATACATCATTTACTTAAAAAACGTAATATAATCCTTAAACCTACTAGGTTGTCTTATGTTCCTATTTGGTCTTACATTTACATTCTCATTCGTCTGGTCATTCTCACTTGTCACACTTATATTTGAGTCACTTCTTACCGGGACTTCGCTTGTCTCATCATTATCACTTATATCATGACACTCTATCATAATTATTATCTGCATTCGGCGCCATATCACTTGTTGCATTGTAATTTAAATTTTCACTTTCTTCATCTTCACAATCCGACACGTAAACAGGTTTTGTGTCCGGCTTAATACTAGACTGTCTAATTTGACTACTTTTCCTTCTTAACACT
>NW_012038985.1:0-420 GCF_000956235.1 Wasmannia auropunctata | reverse complement strand
CCCCTGCATTCTTCGGATGGTGAGTGTTGTGTGTGTGGGTTGTCATACAATCAGATATGTTGGTTAGATACAGCTTTTAATATATAAGTATACAATGTAATGTTGCTGAAGCTCAAGACACGTTTTTTCGCCACGTCGGCTCGCTTGCCTCTCTCGCATCCGCTTGCGCCATCAGGCGCCACCTATCAGTAACTTCTACAACACCTCCCTTTTTCAGGCTTTCTTCCTCAATACATCATTTACTTAAAAAACGTAATATAATCCTTAAACCTACTAGGTTGTCTTATGTTCCTATTTGGTCTTACATTTACATTCTCATTCGTCTGGTCATTCTCACTTGTCACACTTATATTTGAGTCACTTCTTACCGGGACTTCGCTTGTCTCATCATTATCACTTATATCATATGACACTCTATCA
>NW_012038984.1:0-424 GCF_000956235.1 Wasmannia auropunctata | reverse complement strand
AATCTCTGCTAACCCCAACCAAATCTTGACTATAGAAAATAAAAATAAAAAAAAATTCTAAAAATTCCCGGACCTACCCCTTCTTATGCAGCTCGACGAGAGGAACAAGAAAGGTCCTCTTCGCCATGCCTCTATCTCTCGTCCTTTCGCCTGTAGAGGTCGTTTTTGACTTTTCAGAAACTTTCAAAAACTCCCACAACTAAACGGTTGCAGATAGAGCCATGGTGAAGAGGACCTTTTTTGTTCCTCTCGACGAGTTCTATAAGGGAAAAATACCAAACCTAAAAAAATCCAAAAAAAACCTTTTTTCGGAACATAAAAAGTCCTGTAACTTTTAAACGGCAACAGATACAAGGTTGGCGCATAGGACCTTTTTTGTAGGGCTCGTCGAGATCTATAAGAAACCACCTTTGGATTTTTCAAA
>NW_012038983.1:0-425 GCF_000956235.1 Wasmannia auropunctata | reverse complement strand
GTTGAAAACTCCCAATTCAATTTCAAATCTCTGCTAACCCCAACCAAATCATGACTATAAAAAATAAAAATCAAAAAAAAATTCTAAAAATTCCCGGACCTACCCCTTCTTATGCAGCTCGACGAGAGGAACAAGAAAGGTCCTCTTCGCCATGCCTCTATCTCTCGTCCTTTCGCCTGTAGAGGTCGTTTTTGACTTTTCAGAAACTTTCAAAAACTCCCACAACTAAACGGTTGCAGATAGAGCCATGGTGAAGAGGACCTTTTTTTGCTCCTCTCGACGAGTTCTATATGGGAAAAATACCAAACCTAAAAAAATCCAAAAAAAACCTTTTTTTGGAACATAAAAAGTCCTGTAACTTTTAAACGGCAACAGATACAAGGTTGGCGCATAGGACCTTTTTTGTAGGGCTCGTCGAGATCTAA
>NW_012038982.1:0-720 GCF_000956235.1 Wasmannia auropunctata | reverse complement strand
TACGAGATGCCTAAGTGACTGGAGTTCAGACGTGTGCTCTTCCGATCTACGGTTGCAGATAGAGCCATGGTGAAGAGGACCTTTTTTGTTCCTCTCGACGAGTTCTATAAGGGAAAAATACCAAACCTAAAAAAATCCAAAAAAAACCTTTTTTTGGAACATAAAAAGTCCTGTAACTTTTAAACGGCAACAGACACAAGGTTGGCGCATAGGACCTTTTTTGTAGGGCTCGTCGAGATCTATATGAAACCACCTTTGGATTTTTCAATATACGAAATTTTTCAATTTTCAAAATTTTCAAAAAAGTCCCCAGGGCTAACTGAGATAGCTACGGCACTTTTGACTTGTGGGAGGTGATAGAGGGGGTCGTCCTCTGTCGATAAAAACTCCCAATTCAATTTCAAATCTCTGCTAACCCCAACCAAATCTTGACTAAAAAAAATAAAAATAAAAAAAAATTCTAAAAATTCCCGGACCTACCCCTTCTTATGCAGCTCGACGAGAGGAACAAGAAAGGTCCTCTTCGCCATGCCTCTATCTCTCGTCCTTTCGCCTGTAGAGGTCGTTTTTGACTTTTCAGAAACTTTCAAAAACTCCCACAACTAAACGGTTGCAGATAGAGCCATGGTGAAGAGGACCTTTTTTTGTTCCTCTCGACGAGTTCTATAAGGGAAAAATACCAAACCTAAAAAAATTCCAAAAAAAACCTTTTTTTGGAAC
>NW_012038981.1:0-336 GCF_000956235.1 Wasmannia auropunctata | reverse complement strand
ATTGGTATATGTTTATTGCTAATAATTTTAAGTACAAGAGAAATAAAAAGCAAATCACACAAAGATAAATAAAAAACAGAATTAATGTATTTTCAAAATAAAATATATATCTGCTGACAAGTATTAACTTTTATATATATATATATATATATATATATATATATATACTTTACGCAAATTAAAATAAATCACATACAATCTTCAAAGTAAAAAAAATTATGAACTTTTTAAAAACTTATTCTTATTCGCAGTTCTGAGAACTAATGACTGTTTTTATGAACAATGAACATATATACTTTCTAAAAATTAATCAGTCGAATCATCACTGATTTGATA
>NW_012038980.1:0-497 GCF_000956235.1 Wasmannia auropunctata | reverse complement strand
TGACTACCTTTATACTTATAAGAATATTACTTATACTACTATATAGGAAGTAAACCGAACACACGTATACACGCGCACACATATGGTGCGGCACCGTGTCGCATCTCGACGAGACGCCGGTCACAATGTCTCGCTATGGTTGCGCACATGAAAGAGTTTCGGTCTCTTTGTTATTTCTTTCTCGCGATAAGCGTATACTTTGTTGATTGCATTTCATATAAACATTCTCAAAGAGCTATACCGAGATACGCATCGAAGTCCTCAGTCTTTCGCAGTCGTTTGGTGCGGAAACGTGTACCTAAAGTTTGCCTAAAGTGTACAGCAACTCGTCAGTGTCTCAGGTAAACAAAGTTGTTGAAAAACATTGTACAAATATATGCGTTATTAGCGTCGTTGCCAGACTTCTCGTCCATCGTGTTGTTCTCGTCACCGACGACACCATGGACACGGAGTTTTAGACAACAACAATGCAGTTAAACGTGTATAAAAAATCTTTT
>NW_012038979.1:0-842 GCF_000956235.1 Wasmannia auropunctata | reverse complement strand
TTTTCTTCAGAATTTATTTCTGCCAAAACGGTCTGTACCTTTTATATATGGGAGAATGGAAACGATTCTCTTGCTCGTCTCGTCTTGTAGTGGCTATGTGTTAGAATATGTGTTAGAAAAAAAAGTATTATTAAATATTCAAAATGTATTGAGTCACACGATGGAAAATGAATTAGTGTGCAGTATTTTATTGTTTAATTTCGGCTGTGCAGTATTTTATTTGTTTAGTTTAGATTCATACAAGTTGTCGGGAAATTTGGAATCTCTATTAAGAGAGCGAGGCGCTCCTCAAATGTTGCGCAATTCGATTATTATCCTCGTCCGCAGTTTCCTTTGATCGTAATATTGTTTGGACAAACACTTTGCCAGTGCCTGTCGAAGAAATTGAATCCCTCATCGAAAAATCGATGCGGTGCCTCCGCTGTGCCAATGAGACACACATCAGCGAGAAGCGCGAATTTCCAGTATTTGTCAGTAATTGTTATTCGCGGTCAGCTACAAATTAGGTCAGCCCAGCACTCCACCGGTGTACGGTTGGGTCTCGACGAATAATAGCTTTCAATATTGCAGAATTATCAGCTTCCATTGTAACTGTCGTTTGTCTTCCATTTATTATTAGTCACAAGTAGATCGAACTGTGTTTATCTTCTCAATGCAAAATGTCATTAAGCGAGATGCTCGTCAAACAATGCGCAATGTTATTAAGCAAAGATACTCATTCGAAGAAAATATATCTTTACCATAATATAAGTATTTCAATACTCATATTTCATTTTTATCGTTATGTATTTTACTTTTAACGTTTTGATCATTTCTTGATTCATTGCGCGAGAATATTAACC
>NW_012038978.1:0-2163 GCF_000956235.1 Wasmannia auropunctata | reverse complement strand
GCGACTCGAACATCAAAGTTCTCCTCTCCGCTGCTAATTTCGAATGCGAAACGTCGAATGAAAGGGTCGGACGAGCGTTTTGCAGTGGTGCTTCTATTCTGATGACCGGGCAAATCACGTGCTAGCTAACGTTACGTCTTGCCCTCGTCTGTTCTCGTATTCCGCTCCCTCTTGAACGTTATTCGGGTCGGCTTTTATCAAAAGTCAAAAACATCATTGTGCCCCTTTACGGTGATTTCCTCTGCAGTGTCCGCTATGCTTCCTTACATAATTATTAGTCATCGCTCTTTCCTTATTATTAGATTATCTATTCTTGAGTTTCTCAATAGCTTCTCAATTCTTGCCAGCTTCACTTTTGCGGAGGTAAAAGCAAATAAGAATAGGCAATGTCTGACAAAGTCGTGGCAAAGTCAAATGTTCTTGTTTGCCAAGGTACTACGACTGTGACAAGCCTGAATAAGCCGCATGACTGAAGTAATGTCGGCAAATCGACGATGCCATGCGTTTGATGTCAAGTAAATAGTCGCTAACAGCTGACTTGACTGGCTCGTATTACGTCGTTCAATATGTAAACTTGCCCTAGAATACGAATCGAAAAGATATTCGAAGAGATACTGTCAACTTCGTCAGTTGAAACTCGAGTATGAATTCTTGTAGGTGTAACGTACATAAGATCGGCCACGTACTACTTCGAACACTGCAGTGTAACTTCAACGTTCAACTTTCTTGATATCTTCAAGTTCAACAAGTTCATCGACATGTACGAGTCCAACCCCGTTCCCTCCCGGAACTTGAGAGGTGACGTAGGAAAGGCAAAGACGTTCCATTTTCTCAGATCCGGTGGATATTTCTGAGAATATCTCCTAGCTTGGATTAGCAGAGCGCGTCGCTGCGCGCCGATCATGATGTCTCACCCGAGAGACGCGCGATATTAACTTCGTCACCTTCGGCGCGATGATAACTTCATCATCTAAAGCGCCGCACTGTCTAAACCGCGTTAACGGTCTGGCGGGTTTCGGGACTCGCCTTATCCACTCCGCGGCGGCGATACGGTGTCCAAACTAGCGCAATGACCATAATCGTAAGATTTCCGGCAGCGTGCAGCTGGCGCGGCGCGGCGGTCTACAAGACCGCGTTTTCGCTCGTTCCGGGAAATGCGGATGGGGGAGAACGCGGCGTTTCTATGATCTCACCCATTTCGCCGACTACTTCGATAATTTCCGCGCGCTTACACATTTGCAACCGGATCTCGGTTGCTCGTTACAACGCGGCACGGCGCAGCGCCCTCTTCGCGTATAGACACTTCCGCCGCTTCCGCGGGGTTGGAAAGAAACTTTGGCGTTCCGCTTCGCCGCTTCGCTTCTCCTCCGCTGTGTGTACTTCTCACGCGCGCTGGAAATAACGGAGCAGACGCCGGTCGGGGGGCGTAACCCCCGCCGATGTTCGTTCGTGACCCAGAAGCTTTCCAGCGTGCGCCGGAGCGTTCACCGGCGCGGCGCGGCGTGTGCATCCTAGCCGTCGCGGCGCGACGCGGCTCGGATGCCGTGCGTGCGGATCTTCCATTTGGCAGCTTGCATTCACCTGGCGTCTCCGTCCTGGAAGCCGGGAACTTTGATGTCTCGCTTCGAGGAGCAGCATCGTTACTGAGTAAAGAGTTGAAGGTACGCTACGTCGCGGTGCGCCGCAGTACCATGGCTCGAGATCTTCGTAAGAAAGAATGTTTTAGGAGAGCTCGAATGAAGAAGTAATGCGGGAGCGAAACGACGAGTGGAAAGAGGATTTTCGAGGCTCCTCGAAGTATTCATATTTCTTGTCTCGCGACAGTTTAAGGAGAATAATAGCGCGCTTACCGCGCGTCTCCGAGAGATCTCTCTGAAAGGAAATTATGAGGTATTGCATAGGAAAGCATAAAAAATACACGATATAACTTATAATTTGTAAAAGATAGTTTATATCTAAGTACATCGTCAACGTAAAAGTTTATAATTCAATTATAAAAGTTTTTTGTACATATACCAAATCTCGTACTCCGTTTATGCGATGTCACGCGAATTAAGTGTTCACATTCGTGTCACGTGAGGTCCGAAAAGCGAAAACTTTAACGTCGCATTGACGTTCACGATACGAAAAATCAAGAAGAAGAAGAAGAAAAAGAAGAAGAAG
>NW_012038977.1:0-612 GCF_000956235.1 Wasmannia auropunctata | reverse complement strand
TATATGGATAGACTAGATCAGACTAGTCAATAATTAATTGTGAAATATCGTTTATTGATTTATGTGTTGTTCCTACGAGAGAATAGAGTTTATTATGATAATCAAAATTTTGCAATGGATATTTTATTATCAAATATAAATATTAATTTTTATTTTTTTGTGAGAAAGAATATTAACTTGTATATATAACACACGATTTTCCTATCTTAGTCTTTTATAGTCTATCCATTTAGTAGCTTAAATTTATATTTATAAGTAAAACAAAATAAAATGACGTGAGATCCAGTAAAAATTTGACCGCGGAATTGAAAAATTTTTTATATAGTATCATCTCAAAGTTATTAGTTTTATATTAATTATATCAAAATACTTAATAAAATCCGAAGTTATATATATTTCTGTAATATCATATTAAATGTAATAACAATAATATTTTAGAATAGAATAATTATATATTTACTTTTTATATAAATATGAAAATCTATTAAGAAAACTGTCTCTCACATGTGCGAGAGCTTAATAAATTTATTATATTGATTACGATATTAATTGTATATAAAAATTATTCTCTTTGGATCATATCACGTCATTTATATTGAATATCTTAAAATA
>NW_012038976.1:0-594 GCF_000956235.1 Wasmannia auropunctata | reverse complement strand
CGAGTCTAAAGCATCCTATGATATTCCGAACAATTTGAGAGGAGGAGGAGGCTTAGGATAAGCATCTGGCACCGGCGGAGCAACCTTGGGGTAAATATTTTATAAAAAATTATAAACTTTATGAAATTTTTTTTTGAGGAGATAATTATACGTATTAGTAAATATAATATTTAATTAAAAGACAAATTAAAATAAAATTAATTAAATATGCATAAAAATTATCTTTTAAGATTGATTATTATGACTTTTATGAGCAATATTTTAATTTGAATCTTTTATTTGTGTGTTACAGTATCATAGCTTTGTGGCTGAATAATTCCGCCTGTTGCGCTTCAGGTCGGTAAGTGAAAAAAATTTTTTTATACATAGGGTAACGAATCTTTGAAACTTGTATTAGATTTACTATATTTATATAATAATACTGCAATTTAGATTCTCACAGATCCGTTGCCCTTATATGGATAGACTAGATCAGACTAGTCAATAATTAATTGTGAAATATCGTTTATTGATTTATGTGTTGTTCCTACGAGAGAATAGAGTTTATTATGATAATCAAAATTTTGCAATGGATATTTTATTATCAAATATAAA
>NW_012038975.1:0-1655 GCF_000956235.1 Wasmannia auropunctata | reverse complement strand
GTGAACGTGTAACTAAAAATTGGGCTTAAATTGAAATGAGATTTGGAACTGTATTAGGCTTAACTCGAAATTGAATGGGAATTAAACGGGCTCTCTATTGGATTAAACTATAATTAAATTCATGCGAGCGTTCGTCTCTGGAAGCGAATCGCGAAACGTAAAGTTCAGATAAAGTTCAAGAGCGATGTGCCCTTTCGACGCGACTCGCCGGAGAGATGCGCACCTTTCTCCATTTAATTCTTACATTCTTCACCGCGGCAATCCAAAGCGGTAGGTGGCATTTGAGAAACAAAATCGCTTCGGTTATTCACCTTCGGTTCACGTGTTTATAGTTTTCGACAAAACTGATCAGTTTCCTCCAAGTTAAAACAGGACTATTCAACCAGATGTATCCATTTATAGACTCCATCCACTGTAACGTCTGACGCTACCGCGTGAATATTCATCATCGGCGGCGCGTCGGCTGGCTTCCTGGTGAAAATCTTTCTGCAATAATTATCGACGGCGGCGACCAGAGAAGCGTCGTAATTTTTAATGCCGTCCGCAACATGTCGATTATACACCCAGACCGGGTATATCCGCGAGAGGCAGGCTATCGCTAAATCGAGCGAACACGTGCGACGACGGAAATGCTCGCTCCGGTGGTACCGTAGGTCAGTGATCGCGGAAATCAATTCCAGTTATTTTCGATCTGCGATTGTTGTTGTTTTACCGCTCGCCGACATGCAATTATCACGCACGCGACGCCTAGACTCCGCGCTATTTGCTCCTCTCGATCGTACATGCTCAGGCGAAAACTTTGAACCCTGACATTGACTACATTTGTGCATGTCACTCTTATAATCGGATTTAATAACATCTGTTGTTAAACTAGCCACGCATAGCTGTTCTTCTGAAGAATAAAATGACTGTGATTGGTCAGTTTCATAACTACAGATCTACGTGTTATTAAACTCGATTAAATAGTGACGTGTAAACGTACATAAGTCACTGCCGTCACATTTGAAATTTGAAATTCCCGCTCTAAAATAAGGTCTCGTACCTGTCGAGCGACTCCGTGGCCGCTTCCATGAACTATCGCCGTCTCGCGATTGTGTACGCAACTCAAGGGGACATTTCTCGTCACTTATACGTATTCATATGTAGTCGTGATCGGAGAGTGGTGTATGTTGTCGTCGATTGAATCCACCACCCCCGACAAGTTTGACAGATGACCGACTGTCAACGTTCGACGAGTTTGACAAAGTGAGGAAAGCGCATCGACATGGAGGCAGTGCCGAGATTGCCGATGATATGGTTTCAACTAAAAGTCAGTCCGGAGCCGACCACTTTCGGGCCGAAGCTCAAACAGGTACCGAGTTTTATCTCTTTTTCTTTCATATCTAATTATATAGTCGATTTTCGCGACGCTTCGCAAATCCGCTGTTTGCGCGAAATGTCAAAGTGTTAAGAGCAACTTGTCACCACAGTCGTCATTTTTTGATGATTTTTCGTTTGCTTCTCTGTTTTTGCTTCCCTTGTGTATTTCTTCTTTTTTTTTTTTACAGTACATACAAGATTTTTACAACGAGGAACCTGAGTCATATAACAATGAGATACACCAATTGGAAAGCTTACGCTCGATGGCAGTTAGACCACCAGTCGACATGGCTGGG
>NW_012038974.1:0-591 GCF_000956235.1 Wasmannia auropunctata | reverse complement strand
GCTATGGTACGAAATGCCGTCAAATCAAAATAAAATTATACTATTCATGATAATGAGGTCACAAAAACAACTAATGATCACGGCAGGAAAAATGATGGATATGTCATTAGAAACGTTTACCCGTGTAATTGTTCAAGTATTTTGAATATATTTAATTATTACGGAATTATTCTATTTTGCTTATTTATTTTGGAATATGCTACGTTTATACATGCATCTTTTAGATAAATATAATTTATACTTTCAACTTAATTTCTTTATATATATTTTCAGATTATGAAAGCGTCAGCATCGTATGTATCCGTTTTATATGCTATGTATTAATATTAATAAAATGCGCTATATTAATTGCTATATTAATTGCTGCAATTATAATTGACAAGTAGAAAAAATATTTACAATTAATTAAGATATAAATTTTTAACAACTGTCTTATTTATAATGTGAGTAATTACTAATAAGAGCAAACAATTTTTTCATTTGGAGATATTATAAAAATTAGTTGCAAATACATATAATGAAATGAATGCGTATGATTCTCTATTGAAGAATCAATGCTTAACGTATTGCACATGTACATATTGCTTTTAA
>NW_012038973.1:0-481 GCF_000956235.1 Wasmannia auropunctata | reverse complement strand
GAAAAAGCGGCTTTGCAACTGTTGTAAAATTCTTTAATATGATTGGTTTATACATTTAGATCCGTGAAGAACTAAAGGCAAGAACCAATCATGTTGAAGAATCTCACAACAGTTGCAAAGCTGTTTTCTCTGCTGAACGCAGCCATTATCACTCGGACCCACTCAGACACAATCGCTCTCCTAATACGTGACAGCACAATATGAAGGTTTTCTTGACAAAGATACTCTCGGTGGCTTGCCATTGTCCTCCGAGTGACGATCGCTTAAAAATCTGATATTGTTTTGGGTAGATTTGAACCCGGATCTTTAGCATAGAAAGCAGACGTGCAGCTCTTGTGCCACAAGTACATATATACATGCGTGTGTATATACACATACAATATATTAGCGAGTGCTCTATGCACGCACACACACACACACACACACACACACACACACACACACACACACACACACACACACACACACACACACACACACA
>NW_012038972.1:0-1425 GCF_000956235.1 Wasmannia auropunctata | reverse complement strand
TTTTCAGCGTCGAAAGAAACATATTATTTACCCAGGATATCGTCGATCAGAACTTTAATAGAATTTTAGCATCGAGATCCATTGCCGCGCGCGCGGTTTTCTTCGTTTTCCGGACGGCGGCACTCCTCCTTCTCACTCGCTCGCTCGTTCATTTGCTCTAAATACATTCCTTTCTACATTCTCTTCCCCTCTCTCTCCCTTTCCTCTCTCTCTTCCTCTAACTCTATATCTCTCCGTTTTAACAGATGATTTACTCAACGGTGGAATCGACAGTGCGCTATAGGAAAGCGCGCGTTTCGACCGATCGATGAGCTCCAACGGCGATGTGACCAACATCGTCCATCGCTTCAAAGTAAATACGAAAAGCCAGAGTATCGGGCCATAAGGGAAAAGTCGAGAAAAACGAGAATTAGGACGGGAATTTCCATGAATGTTACTTCGAAATATAACGGCGAAAAAAGCTTTTTCGTTTGAGACTTTTGTTATTTCTCAACTTGATGTATTGCAATTCCGTTAATAATCGCCGCGGAAATATGTCGACAAATAAAAGTGCGCCGTGTACTTTTAATTGGATACACCGAGTCGAGTGACTTCTCTGTTTATTTTTTTTTTTTAATCGCAAGATACGCTATTTTTGTACTCTCCATTTCTGCAACATAGCGCCTGTACATCTACATCCATCAATTCGACACACAACGACGAGCACATTCGAATCGCAAAAACTCCACCAGTATTGACACTTTTACGCACCAGGAAAAATACCAGCTCTTTGTTTTTACATAGTCGACCGGCAACCCCGTTCCATCTTCCTTGCCCAACCTCGCATTCTCCGCGTACTTTCAACGGCGCAGCCCTCGTACACCGCATCCCTTCCTCCCTCTACCCCCTTTGTACACACAGCGTCAGATATACGACACTGCGCGCGATGTCGATGTACAGACGAGCCCTCGGCTCCTGCCCGCCGACGTAAGTACAGAAGTTCGAAACAATGTTTCACTCGCGGGTGTTTGGAATCAGGAGTAGATCAGAGAGAGGGTGAAAGGCCCCGGGGGCGGGCATTGCGGTCTGCGGATAATGCCGCGCGCGAGTTGATAACCTCCGAGTTATTTGCGCGACGATCGACTCGCGACGACGGTTCAAATTGTCGATACTCGGGGCAACTCCTTTTGATTGAATTATTTCGTTGGAAATGGAGCGGGAATCCCATAAATGCAATTTCAGAAAATAAGACTGAGCGAATAGTGCATGCATTTAATTAAATTTTCTGTTCTCTCTCTCTCTCTCTCTCTCTCTCTCTCTCATATACCTAATTACATTATTATTATATAATATACATATATATATATATATAATTATATATAATATATTGTCAAAAGAGACAGCCAGAAAGTCAACAAGTTTTTAGCGTATTAATTGCAATATTGA
>NW_012038971.1:0-361 GCF_000956235.1 Wasmannia auropunctata | reverse complement strand
TTGTCCTGACCTTGACGACGCCACTCGAGGGTCAAACCAATGTTATCATCTTATGTCCTCCTCAAAACCCTACCACTTTTTGTCTGATACATTTTTCTCTCAAACGTTACGATTTCCAAATATTTGACTGTCAAATATAAAATGAGACACTCTGTATATATACAACAATGTCCTCTAAACAGCTTTTAAATAAAGTTACCTATTTACCCACAAAAAATCCCAAACTTAAGTATCATTTTAAGGCCTCAGGGATGGCATGACTCCTTAAGTTCTATCAATTTGTAAAATTTAGCTTAAATTTTCTCGTATCTTTGAAGCAAGTTTTATTATTGGGCTTATTTTTCGCATCGTTAACACTGTA
>NW_012038970.1:0-1280 GCF_000956235.1 Wasmannia auropunctata | reverse complement strand
TACAACAATGTCCTTTAAACAGCTTTTAAATAAAGTTATCTATTTACCCACAAGAAAATCCCAAACTTAGGTATCATTTTAGAGCCTTAAAGGTTGGCAGACTCCTTAAACAAACAAAGAAAATTAGGAATGGAAATAAGGTGTTGTTAATTTAAAATTAAATTTTTATAACACTCGTAAAATGTGATAAGACTAAATAACTGCTCAAAAAATTAGATTACTTTTTTTTAGTAAATTTTTGCCCATTTTTAAACTTTGATTACTCAATAATAAATACTTAACGTAGAAAATAAATCAAAAAAAGATTTACAGGGCAAACTCTATACAATAAGATGCTTTTATTCAATTTTTATTTAGTTTAATACTCCAAGGCGTAATCAGCATTGAATGAAGACGTATTCGACATATCTAAAATCTTGAAATTTGTGGTCTTTCACCGCCTAACGAAAAAATTAGCGAACATAATCATTAATACCATCTCAAAGTACGGACTTTGCCGACCCTTTCGAATTAAAAAAAAAATTTCCTACGACGACTATTTAACGAGATATTGCAATTTAAAGTAATTACTGTTTTTTTTTTGTCGATTTTAGAATGATACTGTTGCCGGCGTTTGCGTAACTCGGCGATGTGCACAAAGGGGAGATTCCTCCGTCGGACTTTGCTCATCGTGTGTTTGTGTGTGTGTGTGTGTGTGTGTGTGTGTGTGTAATGTACATTTGCACTGTGTACACATGTAGAATCTTTTTTAATTTTCTTTTTAATATAAAGTTTAATATAAAGTTGCCTCCTTTTCGCTGTATCGCCTCCCGCAAACTTGATCTCATTGATGTATTTTTTCATTTCAGCATGAGAAATTTCGTTCAAATTTTTTTTTTTACGTAGTGCCTCTTCTGAACCTGCCATAGTTGTCGGCTGTCTTCGACAATTACTGACGTCGTTTGAGAAACCGTCGAAGACAACCGTTAACTTTGGCAGATTTAGAAGAGGCACTGCATCAAATTTGAAACGAAATTTCTCAATCTGATATAAAAAAAAACATCAATGAGATCAAGTTTGCGGAAAGCAATACAACAAAAAGGAGGCAACACTTTATATTAAAAAGAATTTTTAAAATTTTACATGTACATACATGTAAAATTTACAAACATACATACACACACACACACATGGTGTGCAAAATCCGACGAAAAACCTCCCCGTACGTGATGTACATCAGATTATGCCATCGGTATCATGCTAAAATCGTAAAAAAAAAGACATTATTTTAAATTGCAATA
>NW_012038969.1:0-306 GCF_000956235.1 Wasmannia auropunctata | reverse complement strand
GCATGGAGGTGGCATGGCTTAAAATTTCGGTCAATCAGTTGTTCCCCATTGTATCTTGGGGAACAGCTGATTGGTTCATTGCCAGTTTATTGCCCCCCACTACTTTTGAACGACTGCGCATCCACCGGACTTTTCTACCATGGGTTCACCTTGGGTACGTTCCACTTAACGCTCGCAACGCTTGTAACGCTTGCAAATCCGTTCCACATAACGATCGCAATCGTTGTGGTCGCGATCGAAACGTCATAAATGACGTCATTAATCGCGACCGCATTGAGCTCACAACGCTCACGGTTCGTACGTGGG
>NW_012038968.1:0-713 GCF_000956235.1 Wasmannia auropunctata | reverse complement strand
TCTCTTGTAAGGATTTTAAATTGAATAATAAATTCTTCCAGAATTTACTTCGTTCTGCATTCAATACGAATACTTTTCACGCTTCGTATTAAAAATTCCTCCGTGACATTTTTTTTCTAATTCTAAAAATTGTGAAGCAAAATGATTGGTCCCGTCGAACTGCAAGACGAGAGGGCGCTATCGAAATGAAATCGTAGTTTGCGACGACGAACGTCGCGCCCGGACGTATAAACGCGACGGCCCGAAATCAGGAATTCTCGGACGGTCGTATACGATCTGGCGCTGATTTATGACAAATAAGAGAAATCCGGGCGGGAAGGGGAGAAGAGGGGGAGGCCCAGGTACGCACGTTTCGAGCGGCATAACCCAGGCTCGTACCAATAATGAATACGTATAAGGACGGGGAGAAAGGGGTCCTTCCCTCCTCGTGGAAGGGAAAAAGAAACCTGGGTATACGAGTGAGTCGACTTATTTGAAATGTAAAGACGCGTCTCTCCTCTCTCCTCTTCCTCTCTCCTTACGCAATATCTCTCTCTCTCTCTCTCTCTCTCTCTCTTTCTCTCTCTCTTTCTCTCTCTATCCCGCTCTCTCCCAATCTCTACTAGTATTTCCAATTCTCGTTATTACACATTATCACCGTCATACCATTACGTTTCCCTAATTCGCAACGACAACGAGATTATGTTGCGACAGCGTAATATAAATGATGAGAT
>NW_012038967.1:0-1280 GCF_000956235.1 Wasmannia auropunctata | reverse complement strand
CGAATTTCAAAAGTGGTTTTGACCTTTACTGAGATTCTTTTCAGGTAACAGCATTTGGTTGATTAAGCACGCTGTTAGGTTCGTTACCTTTATCTAATGTTATACTGTTAATAATTAATCTTCTCATTTGTGTTTTTACTTCGCTGTGGAAAATGTGATCGATATTTTATTCGATACTCCTTTTAGAATTGCTTTTTGATTTTCTCTATTTCAAGTTTAAACTTTTATTTTAGAAATTTTTTCTTTTTTTGTTTATCCCTATGCAACAATTTCATTTTAAGAATCTTTTTATAATAGGAAAGTTATATACATATATATATATATATATATATATATATATATATATATATATATATGTACATGCGTCAAATAGCTCCGTTTTTGCATTATAAGATGGATTAAATTTAGTTCACCTTTTTCTAATTTTATGTGCAGCATTTCTAAAATTAGACGCTAACAATTAAGCTCTTCTAATGTTAGATTTTTACATCTTATATTAAATTTTTACATTTTGTGGAATTGTTATCATGGTTTGATTTAAAAATGTAGTATGTGATACTTGAGTATTGGAGTGAACTTTTGAGGATATTTTTATGTTCAGTCATTCTTATTTTTAATTGGCATTTAGTATGATCTACGTATGACAAATAATCTTTGCATTTTATTATGTACATACACCATATGATTCTTCAGATTACGATGTATTGAATCTTTATGTATTTTGATACATCTGTTTGTTCAATTGGTTAAGAACTCTTTTTAGTTATTAAATTAGTGCCTTCAAATGTGATTTTTATATATTGAAATTGATATGATAATAACGGATAGCAAAAAAAATGTATCATAGTTCCAAATTATGTGTATGTAAGAAATTTTCTTCGTTACTTGAGGGGTTACACCACCTTTGAAGTTTTAGAACGATACCTAATGTTTGGGATTTTTCGTGAGTAAATAGATAACTTTATATAAAATCTGTTTAGAAGACATTATTGTACATATATAAAAAACTAAAAAATATTTTTTTATTTATCTTACGTCCAAAATGGCGGCGCACTGGCCTACACTTGTAAATCCCCTTTTTTTTATCGGTATACAGGATTCCAGATACACGGTTTGATCTTGAACAAAACACAAAGAATTTTCATTATCTACATATTAAAGACTAAAGAAGTACGTAGGGATTTTTCAAAATATTGATTTTTCTCAAAATGGCAGCTATTTTAAGAAAGACTTGTACTGGCGAAAAATACATATTTTTCGTAAAATAGCTGCCATTTTGA
>NW_012038966.1:0-5363 GCF_000956235.1 Wasmannia auropunctata | reverse complement strand
AATAACAATGATCTATTAATGATTTTATTCTATACCTGGAATGTGAGTTGCGCGGTTCTCTAGAATGCGATCGATTAATATCATGCTTATTTGCATCTCTTTCTATATATTTCTCTTTATACTCTCTGCGTTCGTCTAAACTGCTTCTTCTACAAAATATAGTAAGAGAATATACTTTTCATCTAGAATAATTACTTAATTGTTTTAATTATCTAATGTTTGCTTTTAATAACACAGTTTAACAAAAAGAAATACATCATAACGAGACTTATTTCCCATAGTTCTTTTGGATGCTGAATCCAAATTCGGTTGAAATACTCTATGACGTAACAATTTTGAGAAATTTGTAGGTAAAGTTGCAAAAAAGATCTTATTGAACATGGGGTCCATTGTGGAAAAGCTGTAGATTAAATCATTGACAATTTATTTTCCAAACAGAACTTCCAATGTTGTTTATTTCAAGTATTTTTTAAATTGCTGAAAATCCAATGTCAAAATTGACAAATTTCAAATGGCAGATTCAATATAGCGGATGTCAAAACTTAAAAAATGTTAAAAAATGCGTACGCGTGTGTTCACAGATAGGTTTTACTTTTTATGTAAGCTTCGGATTGAAAATGTGGACCTCGCAAAATAAACAAAATTGGAAGCTGTAATTTGGTAAATTGTCAATAATTTAATTCACAACTTTTCCGTAATAGACCCCATGTTTAACAATAAATAACTTTAATTCTAATTAACTATAACGAACACAAAAAAATTCCTTTTGAGGATTGAAAATCTGAACATACTTAATTTTGATTGCAAGAACACTTCTCCAGTACGTCGCATTTCGAAGTTATGACAAAATACATGAAAATAGCTCTTTTTTGCCTGCAAATCTCTCAAAATTGTGACGTAAATTCTACAACTCGATTCGGATTCAACATCCAAAAACTTACGGGAAATGACTCGTTATGATGTTCGAAAGTCATTTTTTGTTGAACAATGTTATTTAAAAAATAAACTGTAAACTGTATTTATCAATAAATAAATAAATAAATAAATTTAACTTTACCCATCACATTTTTCTGTCTTATCTCGATGCTTCAAATCCATGCGATGACTAAAATCATAAGAAAATAGATTAAAGAATGTACATTTAGCATAAATAAAATATTGTCATAGTGAATAAAACCAACCTGGATTGATAGGAAGGTGGATATCCGGAATTATAAACACGATTCCTGACAGGACTCAAGGATAACGACCGTCTCTTCAAAGTACGCGACTTGATTGATGGGGCTATAATATTATAGTGTTAAAATATGCAAATTTTTTAAAAATATTGTGTTATGATATTCTTTATGGAGCCTCAAAAGTCGAAAACTAAAACTTTCATTGTGATTTTATAGAAAAATAACATGGACACCGCGTAAAGTATCGTTTCCAAACGTGCGAAAATTGAACTATCTGATTCGTCTATTGTAAATGTTTTTCATTTGGAAAGTATTATAATCTCGATATTTTTGTCTTATTTTTAGGGAATAATTTTAACAATATATCAAATAAAATTACGGTTACGAGTTGTAACCTCTTATATTGTAAAATAAAATTTTATATTATATTATATATAGCATTTTATATTATAAACATACATAATACATCTCAAGTGTATATTTATTTTACAAAATTTCGAGTACTTTAAAAAATATAAATGCAATTTTATATATTCATTACTTCGCGAGTTTAATTGGTAAAATTTAAGAATTAATAATAAATAACAAATATTTACATAATATATACCTGATTGTTCTTTATCTATAGCTACAACTGTACGTCGTTCTTCCACTTCGTTAATTTTGCTTATAGTTTTCTTTAATTCTTCTCTGTCGAATATTGGTTTACAGCCTTCTCCTATATAGTTCATTATTACATTGTTTAATGATATAATTCCAATATATATACAACATATATGTATGAGTTAAAAAGAAATTGAGAGGTAAATGAGAGGTATTTCTCGACTCTCTAAATTAGATTTCTTTTCTTAATCTTCGTTTAAATTATTTTTTATTTTATAAAATTCTATCTTTTATTATTAATTATTGTCATAATAATAATAACAACAATTGCTATATTGCTACGTTTTTGCAAGTAATAAAAATATTAATAAAAATTACTTTGTAATTTTAAAGAAAATAAGCTTAGTATTCGAGGCTTGTAACAAAGCAATTCAATATTTTATTACATATGCTAATTAAAAAAAGATATAGAAAAACTTAAATGAGTAGTATGATAAAAAAGTTGCACAATGTAACACCTGCAATGAATACAGTTTATAGTCATTAAACATTGAAAAGAATAAAATCTTTTTTATTTATTAATATTATAAATTATTCTATGATTACGTATAAATTCACGTTATTTAATTTAGAAATGAAAATTACATTGGCAGAATTAATGAATTATTATATGAAATGTTGTAACTTCGATCATTTTCAAACATGTTCTAATATTTACGATATATATGTGTATGTGTATGTGTATATATATCACATACATAAAATTAAAATTTATATTTTAATATATGCACATTTTGTGCACCTATATTTACTCTTCTTAAAAATTTATATTTATCTATTTTAGTGTAATATCTACTATTTGATTGCAGTTATTTGATCAAAAAACAGAAACTTTGAAAATATAATTCTTATGAAATAATTTAATGTATAGCTTCTTTAAAATTTTATTATATAACTTGTAATTTGTCATATACTATCTAGCTTTATAGATAAAAGTGATATAATAGATTGTAAAATCTTGAGCGAAGAATAGTAACTTCCAGTAGTAACTAGAAATCTTTCTTCCACCGAAAAAAATGTACCAATCTTCTAAAAAAATTGCATATCTTCCGTTGTTGAATCGCTATGTTAGAATAACTTACAATCATGAAATTAATATATAAATATCTTGAAATTTATTTGAATAATTAAGCAAGAATTGAATCATTAATATTCAATATTTTTTTGCAAAGTTATATATTTCAAATAGTCAGGATGTTTCTGATTAACTCAGAACTTCTGGGACAAACTTTAGGGGATGATAAATCTCAACAAAAGAATCAACTTTTGTTAAGGAACTTGTAATCGCAACAACATTGCGCGTGACTTTTGACGATATTACATTTTTACAATAAATATTATATTACGTATAATGCACTTTATTTCTTTATGTATTCAATCCATATTAATTAAGAACCAATAGGATTACTATTAAAAATAACAATGTTTTATACCTATTTTTCTCGTCTTCGGTTTTCATTCTGCTCACCTCATTGTGAAAAATTTAATTATATCTTTATTGTAGACTTTCTTCTTCAATCACATTTGTACCATTTCTCTTATGATATAATTTTAATTTTGATTTTTTTTTTCAATTTCTCGATATTTGTAAATACAATCACATTATTTTTAGAATGAATGATATACATATACATATTTAAAGTTTGGTTAATCAAGTATTAACTGTAATAGTTCGGAAGGATTTAAATGTTTTTCAAAGAATTGGGAATTCCTTTGATAGAAGAATATAAGGACCTGCATTCGTGCTGAAGATGTTCATTTTGAACATCTTATTTAATTCGATTTAAATATATGTTCATGTTTATGAACATATATTGATTCTAAAAATAATGTAATTGTATTTATAAATATCGAAAAATTCAAAAAAATAAAAGAAGGATGCCAAGTGAACTATGCCTCCACGACCTCCACGTGATAAATCTTAAATAAAAAAATGAATTATTATATTATAACTAAGTTAAAATTGTTATTATAATTATGATTATGATGAAAAATAAATTATAATTTTTTTTATCATAAAAATAGTTATAACTCGGAAACGACTTTTTTTCCGGACCTATGCTTACCTTTCTTCTTTCTGTTTGGGTCCCGAATTATCTTTCAAAGTATTGCGGACGATTTATTGGACACCCTGTATATTACTAAACACAATTCTTCACTCATTACAGTGCTAAATAATAATTAAGTTTCTGTAAAGAATAAGAACTTAGATTTTAAAGAAGTATAACATTTTACTTTCTCTCTTTCTTCCCACGATGATCTTCAGAACTAAGTATATTCTCTGTGCATATATGTATACATTCTTTTCTCATTATCTATGTATATGTTCTTTTCTCATTGTATTTAATTAATTTTAATGAGTTACTGTAAAAAGTAGATATTGAATTTGATTCCAAATAATTTTTATTCATTATTTATCTTAAAATTAATTTAAAATTAATTTAAAAAATTAAACTTGTCATTATAGATTTTTTCAATATTGTAATTAATATCCCTTTGATAATATCAAAGTCTTAATATCCCTTTCGTAGTGCAGATATAATATCTTCCGTGAAATAAAATATCTTCTATAATGTAGATTGTAGAATATTCGCTTCTGATGATATCTTCTTCATTCTTTAATTCAATTGTATCATCTCTCTTTTTAGTATTGTTTGTGAAAAATTCAATCTAATCTTATATTTATTGCTTCAATTTTATCGCTGAATAACAATAAACATCTTCCTTGAAGCAAAATCTTCCTTCAATATATATATTTTTAATGAAAAATAATGACTAGTTTATGTAATTATTTTTAAAATTCATTGCTGAATAATCATCTTCCTGAATAACAATAAATATTTTCCTTGAAGCAAAATCTTTCTTAAATACATATGTATATTTTTTATTAAAATAACTAGCTGATGTAGTTATTTGTAAAATTTATCGCTGCATAACAATAATCATCTTCCTGAATAATAATAAACATCTTCCTTGAAGCAAAATCTTCCTTAAATACATATGCATATTTTTAATTAAAAATAATAACTAGATAATGTAATTATTTTAAAAATTTTTAAAATCGCTAAATAACAATAATCATCTTCCTGAATAATAAACATCTTCCTTGAAGCAAAATCTTCCGTGATGCGAAATCTTCCTTCAATATATATGCATATTTTTAATTAAAAATAATAACTAGCTTATGTAATTATTTTTAAAATTTATTGCTGAATAATCATCTTCCTGAATAACAATCAACATTTTCCTTAAAGCAAAATCTTTAAATACATATGTATATTTTTAATTTAAATAATAACTAGCTGATGTAGTTATTTTTAAAATTTATCGCTAAATAACAATAATCATCTTTCTGAATAATAATAAACATCTTCCTTGAAGCAAAATCTTAAATACATATGCATATTTTTAATTAAAATAACTAGCCTATGTAATTATTTTTAAAATTTTGAGAAGATAGACATAGTTTTAAGATAACATACTTGCACCGTGAATAAATTATATATATATACACATATATAT
>NW_012038965.1:0-1648 GCF_000956235.1 Wasmannia auropunctata | reverse complement strand
TAATGCAATAAAATGCTTGAATGCTTAATACTTGTTATATATTGATCGCTAATCATATAAAAAATAACTAGGAAATACGTATATTATCCATGTTGGGATTCATATAAATATAAGGTGAATATTAAAACATCTATACTATTATTGATAACTATTGTCTTCATAATTGACAATATATGAAGATATACACTGATTCAAAATGGTCCATATCCTGTAAAAGAAATTTTATATTTTATACATGCACGCACGCACATATACATATATATATATATATACGGAGTGGCCCAAAAAACCAAGAAAATTTACAAAAATTAAAAATTTTATTGAATTAATTTTAATTACATCTAAATGTATAACATAATACACAATTTACAAATTATTTTATTATATATTTTTATGTATTCGGCTACCATATCATTTGATAATCATATTATATCTTGAAAATGATTTTTTAAAAACTCTTAAGTAATACTTGCATTTTTGCAATCTTTCTGAAGTTTCGCACGACTTTTTGCAACATTTCAACTGTGATATTTGCAATTTCCTTATAAATATATTTATTATTTTATCAATACTTCGAAGTTGCACTCAAGAGATAGTCATTTGAAAAATGTCATTTTCAAGATGTAATGGTTATCAAATGACGCGATGGCATGTACATAAGAATAATTTGTAAATGACACATTATGTAGTACATTTCAATATAATTAAAATTAATTAAATGGAGTTTCTAAGTTTTTATTTTACCCGTTTAAATTTTGTTTCTTTAACCATGCACGCGCACGCACACGTATATACATTTATATTTTTATGTATATATTTACTTGGATTTGGAGGTGGATGTCCCAATCTGTACATATCTGGAGGAAATCGTGGTTGAAATGGTCTAACTGGTGCCATTAAAGGAGGATGTCTCCCTCTTGCCATAGGTGGAATCTGTCCTCTTAATGGAACCATAGGGCCTACTACGATTGGTCTCGGAGGAAAACTCTAAATATATATTAATAAGAAATAAATAAATTTGAATTCCAACAAACTCTAGAAACATTCATTAAATTAATAGTTTGTATATATTTTACTTACGCTATAATATATAGGTACGGGTATTGGTGATTCAATATAATGCGGTGCTATATCCCTTCGTTCTCTGGATCTATCTCTATCTTTAGTTCTGTCTCTATTTCTGTCCCTCTCTCTGTCTCTCTCCCTATCCCTCTCTCTTTCTCTTTCCCTCTCTCTATCTCTATCTCTATCCCTATCCTTATCTCTGTCTCTTCTTTCATGAAAACGTTCATTTGATCTTTCACGATATCTATCACGATAAGATCTCTCTTCCATAAACGACCTATAATAATAAAGATTACGAATGACTATTCATAATCTTATTAAAAAGTAATTTGGCACTCCTTTTCTCATCCGTTTTACAAATAAATCAATCAAGCTTGGTATTATCCAAGTCATAAAAAATTGAAAATAATTTAAAAATATTTAAAATAATGAAAATATTAATTTATTTAAAATAACAATGATCTATTAATGATTTTATTCTATACCTGGAATGTGAGTTGCGCGGTTCTCTAGAATGCGATCGATTAATATCATGCTTATTTGCATCTCTTTCTATATATTTCTCTTTATACTCTCTGCGTTC
>NW_012038964.1:0-531 GCF_000956235.1 Wasmannia auropunctata | reverse complement strand
TGTCGACCAATAGTAGGAATTGGCACATCCCAGGAATTTGCACGAATATTTCTTTCGTGAAGGCATTGTTTCGAACAATCTATGGCTAATCAACGAGGGTTTGTTTCAACAAATGTGAGAGTGGAATATGGAATGTATTAAAAATTTTAAATGAAAAATTTTAAAAACAAATTACAAACCATTTTTGTGCAAATTCCATGTGTGCACGCATCCAAATAATTAGAATAGTGTGATCGTCAAATTAACGCAACTTAACCTAATTTAACCTACCTAAAACCTACCTAAAACCTACCTACCTACCTACCTACATTATGATGAAACTAATAAAACTACATGAATACTTGCATTCCCATGGTTCCCATGATTGCGAGTTCGTAGGCCTTTGACTAATGACTATACATATAGCACCTTCCCTGCTGAAAATGTTCGATTCAAACCGATTAGAACGTAATCCGTTTTAATCGATTTTAATCGGTTCAATCCGCGCCCGGATTAAAAAGTAATCGGTTTTAATTCCGAACGAATTATAAT
>NW_012038963.1:0-339 GCF_000956235.1 Wasmannia auropunctata | reverse complement strand
CACGTACATATTCCGGCAATTCATTGAAATGTTTATGTCACAAATCAGTTTCCATTTCGTGGAAATGTCGGGATTACTTGGAAATCGATAAAAGTGTTTATTAACTGTTTTGTCACCCTCACCTGTCGACCAATAGTAGGAATTGGCACATCCCAGGAATTTGCACGAATATTTCTTTCGTGAAGGCATTGTTTCGAACAATCTATGGCTAATCAACGAGGGTTTGTTTCAACAAATGTGAGAGTGGAATATGGAATGTATTAAAAATTTTAAATGAAAAAATTTTAAAAACAAATTACAAACCATTTTTGTGCAAATTCCATGTGTGCACGCATCCAA
>NW_012038962.1:0-569 GCF_000956235.1 Wasmannia auropunctata | reverse complement strand
TCTTTTTCTCTCTCTTTCTTTCTCTCTGTCGTAACTAGCGAGAGCGAGCTGGAGCGACGTGTAGCCTGGGCGATAAGGGATGAGGAGAGAAAATGGAGCGAGGGAGAGAGGGCAAGAGAGGAAGAGACGAGCGAGGTCGCGCCGCGCGCGGTGTTTACGACGACGAGGAGGAAGAACCTTTTCGCCATGGTCGTTTAGAAGGAGGGCCTTTTAACGGCGCGGCGCAAAGAACGATCCGCCGGTGCCTTTGTGCTCCCTCGTCTCGTCCACCAGCTATCGAGCCATTTAACTGTGTGCGTCTGTGCATCCTGCGCTTCCTCTCCCCTTTACCCCTTATCACCGCCCGGCCTTATCCCCCTCCTTCGACCGTTCTCTCGTTTCCCGCGCCTCTACCGTTTCTCCGTGTATCTGTGACTCTTGGCGAGCTTCATATTTCTTCAGCGACACTTTTGGCACACTCGCGCCTCGGAAAATGTTCCCGTAGGCGTGCTTTGCTTCGTTACCAACCGTTTGTGTGCGTGTGTGTGTGTGTGTGTGTGTGTGTGTGTGTGTGTGTGTGTGTGTGTGTG
>NW_012038961.1:0-538 GCF_000956235.1 Wasmannia auropunctata | reverse complement strand
TTATAAAAATACATAATTTACTGTCAATCTTCACGTTCCTGTCTCTGCCGGACGCCATCATGGACAGCACACCGGTCTTTTTGGCGTTGACTTATGACCCATTTACTTGAAGGCAGCATGAAGCTGTGTCAAATTCTCCTGCAGATCAACTTTGGTAGAGGACAGGAATACAATGTCGTCAGCATAGCCCAAAGCATTGATCAATCTACCATTCATTCGATGGCCAACATCCTCCGAGAGAATTTCTAGTGCTCGATTTACGACCAGATTGAACAGTATGAGCGACAGCGGATCACCTTGTCTCACATCACGTCCGATCATAATGGACGACACTTCCTCGGACGTCTGCAGTACCGTTCGTGCATCTTCGTACACTGCCCTGATATACTTGAGGAACTCCCTTGGGAGACCTAAGTCATCGAGGGTCTTGTGAATCGCACTGTGCGCGACCGTGTCGAAGGCTTTCGACAGGTCAACGCACGCTACGTGTAGGGATTTGCATCTCTTCCGGGCGTCGCCGAGCACGGCAGATAGGACT
>NW_012038960.1:0-1460 GCF_000956235.1 Wasmannia auropunctata | reverse complement strand
ATAGAACGTATTAAACAAGTGATGAAACAAGAAAAAGATATAGCGGTTGCTAAATTGAAACATGAAGAAAATATAAATAAACAAAAGGAAGACTACTTAAAACAATTGAACAAAATGGAAATGCAGCACAGAAATGAGATAAATAACCTGGAAATACAAATTAGCAAAGCTAAACTAAAAATACTGGAAAACGATTATTTGAAAAAGGAAAATTTTAATTTAAAATTGTAATTCGTGGTAAAATAAAATATAATGTAAGTAACATTGACAAGAACTAATCAGTTAGTAGTTAAATTTTAATACTTAGAAAATTATCTTTTATCTGTCAGGTGATAGATTTCTTCAGAATCCTGAATCTTGTTAATGCAAGCGGCGTAATAGATAGTACGAGTTCCTATATAGTAATAGTTTACGTGCTGATAATTTCGAGAGATTATTATACAAAAAGAAAGTACAAATTTTTTTTTTTTTATTTAATAGTTTACATAAAAATGTTTTTTTTTGTTTTTTTTTCTTAATTGTACTTTCAATAGAAAGATAGAATGTAAGATTTATTTTTTTATATTTTGTTTTATATACTAAAGATATTATAACTAAAAATGATACTAAAGAATACTATATTTTATATACTAAACTCTAAAGTGATTTTAAAGGATACTATATTTTATACTCTAAAGTGATACTATATATACTAAAAGTATATATATACTTTACGTATATAGTATATATATACTAATAGTATATAAATACTAAAGATTAAAAGAAAAAATATATGTTTGAGTTAAATTTGAGTTGAATTATATTATATTGAATTAAATTATAAAAGATAAAAATAAATAAAATATGTTATGTTATCCATTATGTCGAAAAATATATACATCTTATACAATACATCCAAAGAAATTTAAATCTAAATACATCTAAATTACTTAAATACATAAATAACTACAAAAATATTTATATACAAGAACAAATAATGCATAAAATAACTTTTTTATACAGTAAATATATTATATACTTTTTTGCATATGCAGTTTTTCTTCTATCTAAAAAGCCGTTCGATTAAAGTATTTCTAATAATAAAACCGTCTCCAGGTTGCCAATGAGGTTGAGGAACTGGAACTTCGTCATTTATATTTTCTGCAACTTCATCTTCTTTTTCCATATTATCATTACAAATTAGTGCTAAATTGTGCAAAACAGCACATGCTACAACAATTGTTGTGAATGTCAGCAATTTTGTACTTAATCCTTTCGATAAGCACGGAAATCTACGTTTCCAAACGCCGAAAGTTCTTTCGACAATTCCTCTTGTCCTATTATGGATTGTGAAGTAACTGTAAAAAAAGTGTAGGTACATATAAATTCTTGCGTGTGTGTGTGTGTGTGTGTGTGTGCGTGCGTGCGTGCGTGCGTGCGTGCGTGCGTGCGTGCGTGCGTGCGTGCGTGCGTGCGTGCGA
>NW_012038959.1:0-875 GCF_000956235.1 Wasmannia auropunctata | reverse complement strand
ACACACACATGTAGTGCCAACTGAAGAGAAAAAAGAAAATGAACAGGTTGGCATAGCAGAGAATTTAAAGGTTTCATCTCAACAACAACAAACAACAAAAATTTAAACGATGAGAATGATATAATAATTGTTCATTCACGAGGTATACATTATATAAATTATATATTTACATGTTAAACTTATATTACTATGTAAAATGTACAATATACACTGCTCCAAACAATTAAAGGATCATCTGTTCTATCCTTTAAAAATAGGTAAACTTCAAGATAGAGCAACTTTGTCAAAAATTATTGTAATGAGATATACAAAAAAGCGTTTTACAGCTTGAAATCTCCACTTTTCAAATTGGTATTTTAAAAAACGATTAGCTGACTTTCTTCGAAGTTGCATTGATACAAATGGAGATGTGACAAATCGCAAAATTTTTTTCTAATTTTGCAAAGTTCCATGGCGTGGAATAAAAATCGCACATAAACGCGGTGTACAGCTTTCGAAAGAATATGCCAGTATATAATGGCAAAAATTTTTGTTTCACAGATACACCTATTTTGAGAAATAAACAACGTACAGATGTACAAACAAAAAAGAGAAAGCATGAAATGTTAGATACTGAAGAAAATTTACGTATAGAACGTATTAAACAAGTGATGAAACAAGAAAAAGATATAGCGGTTGCTAAATTGAAACATGAAGAAAATATAAATAAACAAAAGGAAGACTACTTAAAACAATTGAACAAAATGGAAATGCAGCACAGAAATGAGATAAATAACCTGGAAATACAAATTAGCAAAGCTAAACTAAAAATACTGGAAAACGATTATTTGAAAAAGGAAATTTTAATTTAAAATTGTAATTCGTGGTAAAATAAA
>NW_012038958.1:0-2903 GCF_000956235.1 Wasmannia auropunctata | reverse complement strand
TTAAAAAACGCGAAATTAAATAAAAATTTTTAAAAATGTAAGATGAATTGATTAATCATAAAAGCTTGGAAAGGACTTTACATAATCTTACATAAAATGTTTTAACTATTGTAGGTTTGCGAAATTTGCATTTGCAACTGTGAACAAACATTTATTCTTGATGCTTGTACTCGGTATTATGTCTATAAGTATTATTTTGTTTCGAGTAAGTGGCATTACTTTTTCTATGTTGTATTTATTCGGAAATTATTAAACTTATATTTAATATATTTTTAACTATATATGTATATTTAATTAATACTTATTATATTATTTTTTACATTCTAGTTCTTTATGGCGATGAAAGTGTACAATAATATCCCGGAAATGTTAATTTCGGCTTTTTATCTTTTTATGCAGATATGTTGTCTCTTTTTTTGCTGTCACCTTGGTCAAATAATAACAGATACTTGTGCTGACATAATCAACGTTCTGTACGTATTTGTCTCCTAGGCATCTCTAATAATAGAACTTGTCATCATAATTATTAATATTGTTTTAGCAATGTTAGCATAGAGTTGATTACACATTACGATATTGTTTTTTCTTTTGTGGAAGAAATTTATTTCGGAGGATTATAAAAATTGAAGTTTATAATATACTTTAATGACTATTGTGCATTTATTAAATCGTATCTGCAATTGTTATATAACATTTAAGTATTAATTTAAATATCAATTTAAAATTATATTATAAAGTTATTTTTTAATTAATAATATAATCTTTTCTTGAGATATTAATTAATTTTTTTTTCTTGAAATATGCCGATATTTTTGTAAAACAGTTTGTAAATCTCTAATACTATATATATTAATTACTTACAATACTTTAGTAATACTCTATATTGTATATGCAAATTTAAAGTATTTGCAATATAAAATTCTTTCTCACAATTTTTATATTTAGCATATTTCCTGTTGAATAACTTTCCGTTTCGGTTGAATGTGTTTCACGTTGTCGAAACTAATTTTTTTGCTTATAACAAGTCGCTGTGTTGATACAAAAGTAATACATCTCAAAATTAGCAACTTTTCAGTAGAGTATTTTTTTAAATCTGAGTTGAAATAACGTTTTAAATAGGATAATGAATATGCATAACTTCCTCTCAGACAACGTGAGATCTAAAAACATAAGACATATTAAAAATCTCTTTGTGAGAAACATCTAAAAAACGCCTTAAATCTCTTACATCTATATCTTATACATCCCGATTCAGGACTTCGTATTTAAATTCACTTTTATTTTATATTTGTAATTATAGGTATTGTATTCATTAAACTATGTCATGAGTTTTTTAATCTTCGAATTAAGTAAATAAAACAACAGTACAATCTGTAATAAAACATTTTATTCTATAAATAAAACCAATTAATATATACTTTTTTTTAAGAAAAACTGACACGATTTTAAATTAGATGTTTTTCTATAACTTCAGCACATTTTCTATAACATTCCTTCACGGTATCTTAATTCAAAAAATGTTTCTATTTTATAAACAATTATTGCCAATTTGATGAGGGCAAATAACGCCCTCTTTCTGCCCTCTAGCGGTAAATTGAGAAAATAATATGTCGTTTTTCGAAATAAAAAATATATTAATCTTTAATTGGTTTTTTTTTATTATATCAAAAATGCAAATTTTTTTACTTATGTCATTTTTTCATCAATGCAGCGATCTTATAGTATTTTAAATTGTATGATATACAGGGTGTTCGAAAGCACAACCGATAAACTTTCAGAGTTTGTCGGGGACACCAAAAGGATTATTTAGCGAATATATCTAGGGTCGGAAGCATGTCGTTATACTACGGTAGACAGTGTTCAAAAAAGGTCGAATCTCGAAATATCTAAAAAAATATAAGTTTTATAAAAAACTAGTACTACAAACGAGCGCTTCGCGCGCATATTTAACAGTTCCTATTATAATATATAATAACATTAACCTCAATATACACAACTATCAAAATGCAATGACACAGCCGCTTACACGAAGTTACCGCAACGAAACAACCAATCAGCATCGCGGAAAAGCGACAACAAATAATTTCGAGAAATGCGAGTTATCGACTTTACATGCACTTTTTTAGATAGGATTGTTTCAAACAAAAGTTGTAGGGTGTAAAAAGATCTATTTATTTATAATTTTTTTTTAATTTATATTTTTTTAGATATTTCGAAGTCCGACCTTTTTTGAACACTGCCGTAGCGGTGTGACAATATGCTTCCGACCCTAGATTCATTTTCAAAAAATGATCTTTTTGGTCCCCGAATTTCTGAAAGTTTGTCGGTTGAATTTTCGAACATCCTGTATTTATAATACTATAATTTCATTATTATTAAGAAAAAGATGTAATAATTTTTATATGTAATATTTAAGCATTGACATGATTTTATGAAATATGTCTTATAATAATTTTATGTGAAGTAGCGAAAATATTTGACGGTTTGAATGAAAGAGCATGGAGCGTATAACTGTAGCACAGAATAATAATAAGAAAGAATATTATACAGGGTGGCCGATACCTAATGGTAAAGCGCTCGTGGGTAAATAGAGCGAACTAAACTGAATCGAAAAGTCTATCGTTTTACAATTTTCGCAATATAGTTTCGACGTGTTAGTTTGTAAAGATCGCCGAATGCAAACGCACAGCGAGATACGACCGCAATCGATGGGCGGTCGTATCTCGCCACGCATTTGCATTCGACGATTTTATAAATTAATATCTCGATAACTATTGCAAAGATCGCAAAATAGTAAAGGACTTTCGAGTCAGCTTAACCCGCTCTACGTGCCCACGAGCGTTTTACTATTGAGTATCGGCCATCCTGTATATATATATATATATATATATATATATATACAG
>NW_012038957.1:0-357 GCF_000956235.1 Wasmannia auropunctata | reverse complement strand
TATCACTTGGGTTGGAATGGAAAGACCAATAGGAATACAAAGATACATATCAGTTAGAACGTTTTTTTTTAATCTTCACTTTTATAAAATTTTTTTATGAGATTGTAATTTGGCAGTTATTGATATCAAATATTTTGTACAAGTCATATACATACTTGAAGTGATTGAGTAATGAAACGTAATTTTTATGGAATCATAATTTGGCGCCAGTTTTTGATACATATGACTTGAAGTGATTGAGTAATGAAACATAATTTTTATGGAATCATAACTTGGCGCCAGTTTTTGATATCAAACCTTTTATACAAATGATACATATCACTTGGTTTGGGCAAGATTACGTAATTTTTATGGGAT
>NW_012038956.1:0-553 GCF_000956235.1 Wasmannia auropunctata | reverse complement strand
TGTTTCCGCGCTTCAAACGGCGAGAATCGACGTTTGAGTGGTGAAAAAGCTTCGGGCGCTCGAGTACGTCGTTTCCGCGTTTCACACGTCGAGAATCAACGTTTGAATTGTAGAAACGCCGTGAACGCAAGGGTACGATGTTTCCGCGCTTCAAACGGCAAGAATCGACGTTAATGTGGTGGAAACGCCGCGGGCGCTTGAGTACGGCGGTTCCGCGCTTCATATGTCGAGAATCGACGTTTGAATTGTAGAAACGCCGCGTACGCGAGGATACGACGTTTCCGAGCTTCAAACGGCGAGAATCGACGTTTGAGCGGTGGGAACGTCGCGGGCGCTCGGATACGGCGGTTCCGCGCTTCGCACGTCGAGATTCGACGTTTGAATGGTAGAAACGCCGCGAACGCAAGGATACGACGTTTCCGAGCTTCAAACGGCGAGAATCGACGTTTGAGCGGTGGGAACGTCGCGGGCGCTCGGATACGGCGGTTCTGCGCTTCGCACGTCGAGATTCGACGTTTGAATGGTAGAAACGCCGCGAACGCAAGGATACGAC
>NW_012038955.1:0-308 GCF_000956235.1 Wasmannia auropunctata | reverse complement strand
CCCCTGTGTGCCTTGTCGACTCAGTCGTTTGAATGGTAGAAAACGCCGCGAACGCAAGGGTACGACGTTTCCGCGCTTCAAACGGCGAGAATCGACGTTTGAGTGGTGAAAAAGCTTCGGGCGCTCGAGTACGTCGTTTCCGCGTTTCACACGTCGAGAATCAACGTTTGAATTGTAGAAACGCCGTGAACGCAAGGGTACGATGTTTCCGCGCTTCAAACGGCAAGAATCGACGTTAATGTGGTGGAAACGCCGCGGGCGCTTGAGTACGGCGGTTCCGCGCTTCATATGTCGAGAATCGACGTTTA
>NW_012038954.1:0-712 GCF_000956235.1 Wasmannia auropunctata | reverse complement strand
TGCTAATATTGGTTAACTTAAATCGTTTATAATTTGAAATATATTATAGCCTCGACATTTTTGTATTAGGATTTTCGTCTCAAAATTATCTTAGGAACACGTTCTTAAAAGGAAATCCGGTAGAGGCGGGACACCCTGTATATGTCGAAATCGATTATTAATTTTAACAAGATTTTGTAAAAATTCGCCTTGAGGAACAAACCGCTTTGCGTGTATATGTGTATACGTGTGACTGAAGAATGCCACTTTTGAATAAAGCGATGACACTTTTTATGAACTCGATCTCGAGATCTCAATATTGACTGCACCAATTTTACTTGCAACAGTCGCAATTAAAAGTTCGTATCGACATTATATCAGAAAATGTCGTTAGATTTTGTATTGCTGTTATAATTTCTAAGATATTTGAATTGAAAATATGTTTGACATAAAGAATTTCAGATAAAGCTATGGTAGCGCCGACATTTGCGCAATGAAGTAACACGCAGACCACGCGGTCATCACTCTTTTTTATATACTTGGCGCCGGTACTGCGTCGCTTGATTGTATATGTATATGTAAGGATGTTGGGATGTACACACGGGGACATGAATGCCTTAACATTTGAAGTTACACGATGAGAGAAGAACGCGTTTCTCATTGGAACGCGCTCTGAAGACGCGTTTCTGATTGGAACACGCTCGATATGTGCAACTTCAAGTGTTAAGGCATT
>NW_012038953.1:0-2477 GCF_000956235.1 Wasmannia auropunctata | reverse complement strand
TTCAATTATTTGATTATTATGTATTGTTCCAGCTATATCAACAGCATAATTTCTCAAATTACTTGTGCTTGGAATATTATTTGTTATTTTTGCAATTTGACGATGACGATGCTGATACTCTGCATTTTTTTCACGACGTTGTCGTTGAAACTCCTCCTCTTCTTCTAAGGTACGCTGTAATTTACGTCTTGGCATTTTTAATATGACAATAACATTAAAGAATATGTTTTATTTAAAAATCTAAATAAATTATTTTAAAAAATAATTTAATTATTAAATCAATTTTGAAATTCAAAATTAAACACAATAAGAGGCGAACAAATATGAAATAGATGTTATATAAATAATATTTAATACCAATAAAAATACAATATATTATGTTTTATGTATAATAATAAAATAATAAATATTTTAAAATAAATCACACTTAACACAATTTATACCGTGAAACATAATTGTGCATCAAATTTTAAGTGTAAATAAGTATAAATAATATATTAAATATTTTATTATTTGATATAATATTTTATATTAAGTTTCAAATTAAATCATCAATATTATTATTATCATCAATTGTATTGTTGTCATAATTAGCATCATTATCATCAATAGCATTATTATCATTATTGGCATCATTATTGGCATCATTGGCATCATTATTGGCATCATTACTATCATCAACATAATTATTATTGTCATCATTAATTAAAAATATTTTTTAATTTAAATAATATATATTTAATCTTTAATGCAATTATTAAATATTACAATTAATGAAAAAGTTAAATACAATGTTATTAGCACAATTATTAGTTATTACAATTATTAATAAAGTTAGTTGTCTTAGAAATAATATAATATTATTATATAATTTATTTTAACAAAATAATACTTATATAACTTATATTAACTAAATAATATTTAACTTATATTAACGTAACATTTAATATAATACAATAATTTAATATAAATGTATAATAATTATATAATTAATGAATATTATAAATAATATAAACGAATAATGCTTCTTGCTTCTAAATTAATTTCGGCAACCTGAAACAAAAAGAAATTATGTTAATATTATTATCATAAATTTTATAAAATAATATAATGTTTAAAAAAATTATGGCATAGAAAAATTTAGGGCAACTTTGACTAATGAAAACTAACTACTAATAACTATTAAATCTGAGAGCATGAAAATTGCTTTCTCGTCATGAGATGACGCTGCAAACCGCATCCCCAAGAAAAATTTTAGCAAGTCCGTACATTTCGTCAAACTTTGCAATTTTCAGTATGACAAACATGCTCTCAAATTTAAGAGTTTACAGTAGTAGGGGTGTATTAAATTTAAAATCGACCCATAGTACTTTAATGTAGAGATTTCAAACTTTCATTTGAAAAAAAGTTCATCATTCTATGATGATTTTTCGCGCAGTTACCGTTAGTTGTACAGAATTTTTCTATGACATAATTTTTTGAGCAGTATATAATAAAATATTACATTTATATTAATAATAACAAAATATATTTAAAATACAGGGTTATTCAAAATGATTGTTGGGCTTTTATGATCTTTTGTAGGTAGTTGACATACGACAATTACAACCATATTGGTAGATAAAAATTTTTACAGTTTCTTTTCAAATTTTATTTTATTTATTAGTTTACGTTTTTGCAAGAGTTTAACACTGAAGAAAAATGTTCTTTATATCCTCGAATTTTTTTTAAAGTCAGCCTATTGTCATTCTCGAGCAATACATTATTTGCACTTTTATACAAAATTTGGATAAGATCTATTCTAAAACAATTTAATTCATAGATTATATACTTAATTTAAAAATATACAGTACCTAATGTACAGACCATTCCAGAAAATACAAAATCTAAAATCGATGTATAAGACGTCTTTTTAGACATCTTTTAAACATTAGTTTTCACAAAAATGTTTAAAAAGATTTAAAAGATGTCTTAAAATTATCTTATGCGTCAATTTTAGACTTTATATTGACTGGGATTACACGTATAAAAATTTTAGTCTTAATCGTAAATCCATAAACAAATTAACTAATCACAATTGAAATTATAGTTTTACATTCTATAATACATAACTATATATCTATTACATGATTGATTAATATATTTACAACCTTATGATTACGACTAAAATTTTTATATGGTTATTTTTTATTTTGAGAATACGTCATTTTATAAACGCAAAAACTATAAAATCTCGATTTTTCATTATCAGGTTAATTTATTGAGTAAAACATCTGGTTAAATCTAATTACAAGTTAATCAGATAATCGAGCCGGAATGAAGTAAAGTTTAAATCAAAATTTTAAGAATTCCTTGTATCTACCAGTATAATTATAATTATCGTATGTTAACAAATTCATTTATTTTGTATCAAGTTAGTTGCATGAAGTTAGTCGTAAAATAAAGAAAATAGAAATCCGAAACATCAAAACGAAACT
>NW_012038952.1:0-429 GCF_000956235.1 Wasmannia auropunctata | reverse complement strand
CTCAGGATCATCCTGAATATGTCCCAGAACGTCCTGGGACATTTTGAGGACATTCATATATCCACGGAATGTCCTCGGGACGTCCTTAGGATACCTTTTTCAGGACACTTTTAGAACAACCTCAGTTCAGACTCAGGACATCCTGGGGACAGACTCAGGACGTCCTGGGGACAGCCTAAGGACGTTCTAAGGATAGCTTTAGGACGTCCTATGGACAGCCTCAGTCCTATGTAAATATATCCTCAGGACATTCTCGGAATCTCCTAAGGACATGATGAGGTCCCAGACAGCACAGGATATCCTATGGACATCCGTTTTATGTCTATTTCTGGTCGGGATATCCATGAGCCTTACAAGCTGTCCATAGGATATACATTTGTGGACACTATAAAGATATCGCCAAAAGGACAAGTTTGTATGTCCATATGC
>NW_012038951.1:0-402 GCF_000956235.1 Wasmannia auropunctata | reverse complement strand
GGAAAATCCGACACTACTGCCAAACGTAATTTTTTGCTGTCTTTTACCTCAGGCGAGCGTACGAATTTACCNCAAATTGCATTCTAATATATAACTTTTTTCTACGCTTCCAATCGTACCTCAAAAGGTCTTACATTATTCGTGCAAGTAATCCAATGCGCGCTAGGTACTTTTGCTGTACATATAAGCTGCAGAACTTTTGTACTTATGAAAAGTTTACGTCAGGTGATAGGTTATGTATCCCAAAAAAGGTATGTTTTAATATTTTTTCGTTTTAACTACTCATATATACCTAGCGCGATGACATTTTATGTCCATTTCAATCCTGTAAAAGCGTTTTTAAATCCGTTCAGTCGTTTCGGAGTTATCCATTAGAATGCAAATGTCGGTAATTTTTACCTA
>NW_012038950.1:0-1062 GCF_000956235.1 Wasmannia auropunctata | reverse complement strand
TTTCAAAGTCTATCATATTTAGACAGATGTATAAAGGAAGCAATACGTTTATATCCCAGCGGATTTATAATATCTCGACTTACTAAGGAAGACGTAAAATTACGTATGTTTTTAATATATTAATATAAAATCAAATGTAGAAAACAAATATATATAAAATGCAATATTCTTATTTTAAGGGATTAAAAAATGTTTACATTTTTATAGATTTATTTATAGAAAATATCCCAGAAGAAAAGGTCAGTATTTTGGGAGGTCATTGATAGTCGGCCATTTTAAGCAAAAATGATCATATTAACATTCTTCCTATTTCAAACAGTTTCCGAGATAATTTGAATTTAACGCGCAATATATTGCATCTGCTGACTGTTGTTTACATTTGTTGACTGTTACGTTGATTGTAACACTTTATATATCATCCACACAAAATATCTATGTCTGTGCATAGGGACAGCATAGCAAAAGTTCTATGGATGATTACCTGCGCAAAACAAATAAATTTCGTCCAATCCGTAGACATTTTCTCGTTAAACGAAGTACGAAAGTATTATTAAAAATGCCGCATATATATCAAATATATAGATATGTTGCATGCTTACGGCTTCTGCAATAGTAGTGCTCTTTGCTGCTGCTGTTGAAAAATATTGTCGATATATTAAGTTCAAATCATTTTGGAAAACGTTTGGAATAAAACACATATGTTTATAGAAACATTTTTCTTAAATTGATCATTTCTCAAAATATTGACCTTTTATTTGAGATATCGTGTATAATATTTTTAATTTATATATATATACATATATATATATATATATATATATAAAATAATTACATGACACAACATATATTATTTTTAAAATGTTAATACTATGTAGCAAATTCAATTATTAAATCATGTTTTCCATTACGTATAAGACATACAGCATAAACACTTATAATGTATTGCATATAGACGTGTATTTTTCAAGTTATAACAAAGTTTTTGATTAATATTTGTAAATTGCATCTTAATGTACAATACGTATTTTTAGAGTCATATTTAGTACTGATGGAAGAGCACAC
>NW_012038949.1:0-769 GCF_000956235.1 Wasmannia auropunctata | reverse complement strand
AGTAGAGACTTTAAGCTTTAAAATGCTTTTTTGATCATTCCGATACGATCATTTTTGACGAAGTTACACTCTCTTGAAATTTGCCTATTTTTAGTGATCAGAATGGATGATGCTTTAATTTTGCTGTCGAGTGTATATCGAAGCATATCAGTCACATCATGTGTGATTATAGAGCCATGATACTTCAACGACTGCTATAAGCTTTCTGTTAGCACTATTAGCTGACCATAAAGACATTCAGGTATTTATTATTAAATAAGCATCATCCTTAAAAGAAATAATTTATTAATTTCAGTAATTCAAGAAGTTATTATAGTTGAAAAATATTAAATTTTTGTTTTTTAAATAGAAATACATATGTACGCAATAAATAATTTGTTTTTCTGCATGAACAAAAGTACATTTGATATACTTGTGTATGTAAAATATAAAAATGTGTATATAAGTACAAATTTCAAACTTTTTCATATTTTATAGATTTGTAATATATAAATTTTGGATATTTTAATCGAAACGTCTCTAAATTAATCTTAGTTTTCAAAATTATTTCTATCTATATTAAGACATTACAATACTAAGAAACGCATTTTTTAACATTTTATTGATACAGAATCGTGTCAGGAAGGAAATCGATTCTGTTATATAAGAGAATGGAGGGAAATTTACTATGAAATCATTTCAAAGTCTATCATATTTAGACAGATGTATAAAGGAAGCAATACGTTTATATCCCAGCGGATTTGTAATATCTCGACTTACTGAGGAAGAC
>NW_012038948.1:0-586 GCF_000956235.1 Wasmannia auropunctata | reverse complement strand
TTAAAGGAGATGTTAAAGGAAAACGAGAAATACATTGTTCCCAGGGATGCGTTTTACCTAAAGATCTGAAAAAGTGTGACAGTAGGCATACTAATACGGACGTCAAAATTAGTAGTATAAATATTGCTGTACGATATGTACACGTATATTGTAGTTTCAACTGTAAATATCGTAAAGACTTTCTGATTCTGCAATATCTCGAATCCTCATCCATCTTCATAATTTCAAGTTTTGCAGTGAATTTTCGATAAATTGATACGGCCAGTGTTATCAATACAGTCGTCGTACGTATAATCTAGCTGAATCTAATCTGGAATCATTTTACATTTACGTATAGATTTTTCTGTGAGATTATATTTGTGCTTCTTCTACGTCTTTCACTGCTACGCATTCCTAGATGCCATTGCCTCTTACACAAATATAATCTCCATTTATGCAGCCACTGTGATTGCAGCGAAAAGCATAGAGCACATAATCTTGCACTCGGCCACTGTCTCATACCAAGGAAACTCAGGGCATCGAGGCATGGTTGGCCCAGATAAACTGTTTAATTTTTACATATTAGAGTTAGCAACAAAATCGGAAA
>NW_012038947.1:0-1836 GCF_000956235.1 Wasmannia auropunctata | reverse complement strand
CATTTATTTAATAAAATTGAGCTTGTTAGAGAAGATCATGGGCGATGGAAACTAGGTATGATTAATTAATATTTATATTCTTACATTATAGTTTTACATTTATGTCTGATTTGTGAATAAAATATGTTATTTCTTCTGCACTAATCGTAATTGCATATTTATAAGATTGGGAATGTGACCTTAAAAATAATCGTTATCGTTATTTTTTATAAAAGATAACTTGTTACTGTTACACGTTACTGATTGTAAAAAGTAACACGTTATCGTTACTTGAAAAGTAACAATTTGTTATTTTTTCGTTATATTTTTGTAATAATTCAGACAACATGACGAACATAAAGTTCAAAATCGGGACGTCTTAAAAACGTCTACAAGACACCTTAAAAACATCTTTGCGAAAAAGGCGTTTAAAAGATCTTAGGGACATCTTATGTCCCAATTTTAGAATTTATGGTCTGAGAAAATAAGTTTAATTAAATTTTATATTATTTGCAGATAATTAATCCATTATACACAAGCCTGCGAAATTAAAAGAAACCTAAAAAAACAATTAGTAATACTTAAAATAGTAATTTCCTACGTAATTTTGGTGCTGAATCCGAATTCATCAGTAAAAAATGTTTATCACCATCAGATTTTATAGATAAATGTGGTATTAAGTTATATATAACAAATAAGTTCGTTCTATTTTTGCTTCAGTGCAGATTCATTCCGATTTATTCTTTCGTTTCTCGGCGCTATTGCACAACTCGAATGTGCATTTGTGTTACACAACTTGTATGTGAATTTTGGTGTAGCTAACTTCAGTATTGTTGCATGCTGCGTAGCTGTGAAAATGAAAATAAATAACGTGCAATATTGTCATATTTTACTCTATTATACATAATGTGTAAAAAAAGATCGGAAACCCGTGAATAACTCGAAAAATATAAGTTTTATAGAAAAATGTTTTAGACAAAAGTTAAAGAGCTTAAAAAATTTATTTATTGGTTTTATCGGTTTGAGCTCGGTTGATCGGGTGGCGTCACACTCAAGGTCAGATGAAGGTTGTACCAATTTTTTTAAATGGAACGCTCTATTTTTGATTCCAGAATCTGACAGCTGATGTCAAGAGCTTTGTAAAGTATATAACTATAATAATATTTTTGGTTAAGTAAAACTCGAGTTATAAAGCTTGAAAGTTACAGTACCTTCGGTATTAACATTATCCAAGGTGTCCGAGCAATGGCTAAAATTTTTTAAATGTTGTTCAATGACCTTGACATGTAATTTGCAAAATGCAATTTTTTAAAATAACTTTTAGATGCAAAATAATTAGAAGAATCTTATTATGTAAAAAATCATATACATAATAAATTCCGTTTAAAGACCATCACACATAAAATCCCGTAAGGTCGTAAGACGTAAGCGTAAGTAAATTGACCAATCCTAATTGAGTGGGGGAGACGGACAACCTAATACTCAATTGGGATTGGTCGATTTTCTTACGTCTTACGATCTTACAGGATTTTATGTGTGATGGCCTTAAAAAAGTGGAAATGACCTTCATATCTTTTTAATGCCACCTAGAAAAAAAAACGATGTGACTAAATTACGTCGAAACCTTCAAAATCGTTCAACTTTTATCTGAAACATTTATTTTGTATCATTAAAAATGAGTGAGATATTCAAGGTGTACGATTTAAATGGACTACGTATCCTATATAATAAATCCGTCTCAGGCGTACTCTTTAACGCCGAGACACGACCGTGTTTTTTGATATCAGATTTTGAGCTTTATTCCTTTATAGTTACTTTCATAAAGTAACTTAGCTACCCAATCAGCACACAATGTTT
>NW_012038946.1:0-2158 GCF_000956235.1 Wasmannia auropunctata | reverse complement strand
TTTTAACAAGTAAATTATAAAATCAAATATATATTTTATAATATTTTATTTTAATAATTTAAAAGTTTATTAAAAAATAGTGACACCTCTAATAAAAACTTTTTAATAGCGTTTTCAGACGATATAGGTTTGATCATTTCGGGAGCGATTAATAATGGCTGCGTTCCGATATACACTGCAAGTGCTGAAAATCTATAATATACGTTACGTACACTATAGATTTTCAGCACTGGCAGTGAATATCGGAACGCAACCATGTCACCTCGTTATAATGTTTTCCTCATCCAATCAGAATCTACAAAAGAGCATGTGGCGTCATTAATCGCTTTCAGTACCGGAATTCTCAAACATTGCGGTGCTTTTTTTTACATGTAAGCCATAAAACCAAAAATATTTTCTATAATATTTCATTTTACAAATAATTTATCAAAAAGTAGTGAGATCCTACCAAAACTCTTTAAAAAAAAAGAAAAAGATTATGCCAAGTATATAAAAAAGTATCGTACCTCATATCTTTCCTAAATCTAAATATTATTTTAACAAATAAAAATTGTCCAAAAACAAATATGAGATCATACAAGTTGCCAAGTATTTGATTAAACATAGAAATAAAAATGATTTTTTAATAAACTGCTTAACCAACCAAAAGTATATGCAGCAAAAGTTTAATGCCATTGTCTTTTCAAATATTTTTGAGTTTCAATTATGTATTAATTGTTGAATTGTATTAATTGAATTGAATTAATACCGAATTGTATTAATAATTTAATTGATATAAAGTGTATATAAAAAAACGGCCAAGTTTTTTATTCATTTTGATCCCATTGGTCAAAATAGTCACTTTAAGCCTGTTTTATGAAACTTAAAAATATTTGGAAAGACAATGGCATTAAACTTTTGCTGCATATATTTTTGGATGGTTAAGCGGTTTATTAAAAAATTATTTTTATTTCTATGTCTAATCAAATACTGGGCAATTTGTATGATCTCATATTTGTTTTTGGACAATTCTTATTTGTTAAAATAATATTTAGGTTTAGAAAAGATGTGAGGTACGATTCTTTTTTATATACTTGGCGTAATCTTTTTCTTTTTTTTTTTTTAAAGAGTTTTGGTAGGATAAGAATATATAAAATCCGGCTGTCTGTATCTCATTAATTTATCGAACAAAGCTGTTCAATATGTTAATTACAGCTGTTTGTGTACGTAATTTGTGTTCTACGTCAATACGTAAGTGTTATCTGGGTCACTTCCTGTCGCATAATATAAACATAATTTTACCACGACTTAGTTACCTGGAAATGAATTTCTTTGTTTGCAAAAGCTTCTGTTATTCAAATTGTTCTGTTATTCAAATAAAAAATTAATTAAATTTATTAAAAAATATCATCGATCAAGATATTCATAACTTAATAGAATATAAATTATTTAAAAAAATATATTAGTTTCTTTTAATAATTTTTCTATAAAATTAAAATGTTATTTGCTCATTTTAAAAAGACATTCTTATAGTATTTTATAATCATTTTAACAATTTATCATATTTATAAAGAGTTCTGAATATATCTTCAATCTTATTTCAATTTTATACGTTTTCTTCGAAAATTATTAAATAAGAAATCTCAGATTGTATTTTAGAAGTCACTTACATAGTTACATAAAAAATATTTTTTGAAAAGTTATTTTCTAAAAAATTTTTTTAAATAATTATTTTTTTCTAATTATTTGGCTGAATAGAGGTAATTTTATTGTAAAACTTTTGTATAAAACATTTTGATATCTTAAGTAGTTTTTGAAATATAAAAAAACCTACTTTGCATATATGAGGTAATTTCATCCCATAAAATCGTTTTTTAGCTTTCATTATCAACTGATATTTTCTAAACTTATCTATTTACGTAACCTATATGAGTACAAAGTTTTATTAAAATCAGAATTTAATACTTTTCAATTAAGATTGTGAGAAAAATTAAAAATACTAGTTCACATCATTCGATGTAAATATTCTTATTATATTCAAATGGAAATATATACTTTGAATTATAAAATTGCAAGCATAAAAACGATTGATAACTTAGTCATAAAATAGTCTACAACAATCATTTAAGTTGATGTCTTTACATAAAAAATAGTTCGTCATTAGAGAGATCAGAATTAT
>NW_012038945.1:0-1014 GCF_000956235.1 Wasmannia auropunctata | reverse complement strand
TTTTCTTATTTTATGATATATTTTTAATTTATTTTTTGAAAATATTTTGTACTATACCTCTACATATACCTCTTAGACTACATTCCAACTGTTATTACCAGCATTGAAAATCTATAATTCACATTACATATGTATATATTATAGATTTTTAGTACTAACAGTGAATATAGAAATGCACTCTTAATAATTACTTTAATATTTAAAAACAATAAATTTAATATAACTTTCTATAAAAACAAATAATATAAAGAAAAACTTGTTCTATACGTATACAGATTAGTTAAGATTGAGTTTCAATTTTTAATATTTATTATTATATTTAATAATGATTATTTATCAAATAATATGAATTTAATATCTAATTAAACTTATTACAAAATTACAAGAATGTAACGAAAGAGTAAAGAATCATTATTTTTTAAGTAACGTGTTACTGTTTAAAATTAGTAATGAATAACGGTAACGCGTTACATTATTTAAAATAACGTCCTTAATTCTAATTTTAATTACAATACGCTGCTCAAAAAAATTAGGGGATTACTTTTTCTCAGTAAATTTTTTCCCTTTTTTAAGCTTCGATTATTCAGCAAATAATTAATGTAAAAAATAAATCAAAAAAGAATTTTACAGGGCAAACTCTCTACTATAAGACGCTTTTCAATTTTTATTCATTGTCAGTTTAATCATTTTTACTCAAAGACGTGAGCAGCTTTGAATGAAGATGTATTTGACACATCTAAAATCTTGAAATTTGTGGTTTTCCACAAATACGCCTAACAAAAAAATTGACGAACGTAACCATTGACATCATCGTAAAGTATGGACTTTGCCCTTTTAAATGAAAAAAAAAAAAAACTTTCTCCTATGCCAATTATTTAGATATTGCAATTTAAAATAATGTCTTTTTTTTTACGATTTTAGCATGATACCGATGGCATAATCTGATGTACATCACGTACGGGGAGGTTTTTCGTCGGATTTTGCACACCATGTGTGTGTGTGTGTATGTATGTT